>NC_142009.1:338621691-338694618 GCF_049901735.1 Notechis scutatus | reverse complement strand
AGTGAAAGGAAGAAAAAAAAAAACTTACTCTTTTGAAATGTTGCCGCTTGTATCTCTTTCTTGAAACAAAGTATCCTTAGCAGCCTTCGAGGTTACAGGAACTCTCTCTTAGCTTTATCCCAGAAGCAACTTCCACAGCTCTTCCCTCTTCCTCCAGCACGAATCTTACCCAGCTGCTTCCTTCTTTGAGGTGGCCATTGCTGACCGCCGCTCGTCCACCTCAGGAAAAAGGGGTTATTCCGGCTGGAAAGGGGGTCTGCGTTACCCCCAAACCTCTGTCCGGATCCCCTCTCTCTTCGACTGCCTCTACAAGGCAGCCATAGCCCCCAGACCTATTTAGATCAGGGGCACCTTGGCAGCGAACGCGGCAGGGATCGCAGAGATGCGAATTCCTGCCGCTCCCGAAGCCATGCAAGACCGGAAGAGGAGTACTCCGCATCGTGTATTCCGCATCGAACTCAAAAACCATCTAGACAATGGAGAGAAGGACCTGTACATTGACTACCATGCTGACTGTATCAAAAGTAAGCCACGGAACCCAATACTCAGCTTTTACCCTCAACCACAACCCTACCTCAACCCATCCACCATCACCCAAGACTAGGCACGCACACCCCCAACTACCTCAATTCCAACTACTGCCAGCCTTAAATGCAAACTACTCAATGCAAGAAGCCTCGTGAATAAAATACCTGAATTTTTCATCCTCCTAAATATGGCTAACTTCGACATTATATTTGTCTGTGAAACATGGCTCAATGCATCTCTCCCCGACTCCATTACCACAGTAAGAGACTATCATGTTTACCGATCAGATCGTGAAAATCGTCGAGGAGGTGGTGTTGCTATATTCTATAAAAAATCCTTACATCTAAAAAATATCCAAGTTACCCAGGAGCTTGCCCTTCCTGAAACCATCATCTGTGAACTATCCTTAAATATCACAATTCGATACTATGTTACAGAGCACCTGATTATGACATCGAACATGTAAACAAGCTAAATACATTACTAACATGGGCTGCATCCTGCCCATACCCTTTATCCTTCTTGGTGATTTCAATCTACCTCATATTGACTGGACCCTAAATGATTGTACAACTGAAATCATACACACAACCTTCTACAATGCTATTACAAATCTGGGACTGGAACAACTAGTAATCAACAACACTAGACTAAACAACTGCCTCGATCTCATCTTCTGCAATAGTTTGAATTTAATTTACGGAATACAAACTAAAGAACCCTTTTCCAGTAGTGACCACAATATGATTGACTTTTGTCTCAACATACGTCCACACAAAAATCACCACAATGATGTAATCCCCAATTGTAACTTCAAAAAAGGCAACTATGATCTTATAGACAACGATCTCTCATCCCTGGATTGGCAATCTCTATTCACTGGATGCAATACTGTTGAAGACCATTACAATATATTTTTACTTGAAGTCAAAAGAGTCATCAAACTATATGTACCAACAACAACTCCCAAAACAAAACAAAAAAGCAGATTACCCATATCAATAAGGAAACTTCAATCCAAAAAGAGATCACTCTGGCGGAAAAACAAATCTGGTCACGTTGCCAATTTCAAAAACCGATACAAAAATTTATGCCACCAGATAAAGACCGAATGCACCAATTATCACATTAAACAAGAGGAAAACCTTCTAAGCACCAATTCCACCCGTGCTTTTTACAATTTTGTAAACAACAAACTAAAAGACTCAAGGTCTATCCCACCCTTGATAGGACCTGATGGTAAAGACTGCAACGACGACACCATTAAAGCCAACATCTTTAACACATTCTTCGGCTCAGTATTTGTAAACAGCAATGGATCATGCCCAGTATTTCCTAGCCTTACCACAGATAACAACAATGATCTAATACATATCGATTTCACAGAAGACAATGTTGAAAAATCACTACGCAATCTAAAACCATCTCTATCTATTGGACCGGATGGAATATGTGCCTATTTCTTAAGAAAGCTATCCACTGCCATAGCCAAACCTCTAAGCATAATCTTTGAAAAATCTTTCAGGACCAGCTCCTTGCCTAACCTATGGTCACAAGCCACAGTCATCCCCATCTTCAAAAAGGGAGACCCAAGCCTAGTTGAAAATTACAGGCCAATCTCCTTATGCTGCGTCACCTGTAAAGTCATGGATCCAATTATTAACCAATCCATCATCCTCCACTTAGAGACAAACAACCTACTCTCCAATAAACAATTTGGTTTCAGAAAAAAACTATCCTGTAATCTGCAACTCTTACACTGCAAAAACATATGGACGACACAACTCGACCAGGGCAAAGCAATAGACGCAATCTACATAGACGTCTGTAAAGCCTTTGATTCAGTGGTACACGACAAACTACTCCTAAAAATAAAATCCTATGGTATCTCTGGACAACTGAATAACTGGATAGAAGCATTCCTGGCAAACAGACAACAAATGGTCAAAATTGGGAGCGTCCTATCAAATTCTGTACCTGTCAATAGTGGTGTCCCCCAGGGCAGTGTTCTAGGACCAACTCTCTTCATACTCTACATTAACGACCTCTGTGATCATATTAAGAGCAATTGCGTTCTCTTCGCTGATGATGTAAAGCTGTTCAATACCACAGACAATACTGCTACCCTACAAAAAGATCTTGACTATGTATCTGAATGGTCAAACAAATGGCAACTTCAAATCTCAACAAATAAATGCTCTGTCTTACATATTGGCAAAAAAATCAGAAAATAAAATACAAGCTGAATAGTCAAGATCTTGTTGATGACCCAAGCTCTGTAAAGGACCTTGGAATACTCACCTCTAATGATCTAAGTGCTAGAGCCCACTGCAACTACATAGCCAATAAGGCATTAAGAGTTGTTAACCTAATCCTACGTAGCTTTTTCTCTGGTAATATCACACTACTAACCAGAGCATACAAAACATTTGCTAGACCAATACTCGAATACAGTTCATCAGTCTGGAACCCTCATTACGTATCTGATATTAGCACAATTGAGAAAGTCCAGAAATATTTCACAAGAAGAGTTCTCCACTCTTCTACTCGTTGTAGAATACCTTATGCCACCAGACTTGAAATTCTAGAACTAGAAAACCTTGAATTACGCCGTCTTCGGTCTGACTTAAGCATGGTATATAAAATCATACATTGCAATGTCCTACCTGTCAATGAATACTTCAGCTTCAACCATAACAACACAAGAGCACACAGTAGATACAAACTCAAAGTAAACCGCACCAAACTTGATTGCAGGAAATACGACTTCAGCAATAGAGTGGCTCAATGTCTGGAATACTCTACCTGACTCTGTAGTCTCTTCCCCAAACCCCAAAAACTTTAACCTTAGACTGTCTACTATTGACCTCACCCCTTTCCTAAGAGGTCTGTAGGGGCGTGCATAAGCGCACCAACGTGCCTACCGTCCCTGTCCTATTGTTTCTCTTATTCTTTTATTTTTCTTATATGTACCCATTTCATGTATTCACAACTATGTATACACTTATACTTATTATCTTGTAAACAATTGGCAAATCAAATAAATAAATAAATAAATAAATAAATAAATAAATAAATAAATAAAAATAAACCAGATCCTTGTTGACCTCTTTGATTGTAAACACCAAGGCCAGGAACTGCTGGTATTTCTTGGGCCTGATTCTATAGGGAGAAAAAAAGTTGGAGGACATTATAGGAACTATCATAAATGCAGTTGGAGTTGTTTACTGGCCAGATGCCCTTCCTGTCACCATTGTGGAGTTTTTTTCAGCAGACATATTCTCAGTGTACACAGAGAAAGAAATACCCGCCTCTACCTAGGATTGAACTTACAGCCTCCTGATTGTGAGGTGAGAGTTCCACCTCTAGACCACCATACGTTTCAGCAGTATTTCTGAATAGACTCCCTTAAATCCCAAAGAAAGCAAACAGTTACATACATCTTTCTCCTGAAGAAGAAACTTACACAATTGGTAAATCACGCAGGGATGGGCATCTATGAAAATAGGGGCCATTAGAAGATACAACAATGGTTGCCAGGGGCAAATTCCCACCAATAGTTAAATCACCAGGCCTGTAATAGTCCTCCAGAATATCCAAAGACCTTGTCAACCCACACCCAGTTTGCATCCTCTTAGCAGTAACTGGAGGCAGGAGCCAAAAAAGCAGCAGCAGGAGTGGCAGCCAAGTCATTTTTCTCGCCTTCCTTCCAAGATCAGAGATCAAAGTTTGTGCAGAAGCTGAACTGCAGGTAGCCCCTTAAATCTCACCAGAGCTTTAGCACAAGAGGGACTTTCCATCCAATCTGGAGGACTTTGTGGCAACTTGATAGCAACCATGCTTCTCCTTATATGTGTTTAGACTGAGACCAAAGAAGAAACTGAGGCCAGGTGAGGCTCACCAAACCCAGGAATTAGATCTTTGCAAGGCAAGGTAATGACATGGCCTGCCACCAATGGGAGAACTCAAAGCATGTTTTTTAGAGCAGGTTTTATCTTAGAAGAATGTTGTGTCTTTACAGGAGTTGGAGGCAGGAGCCAGAAGAAAAGCAGCAGCAAGACAGACAGCCCAGTTATTCTTGTCACCTTCTCTCCTAGAAGAGAAATTAAGGTTTATGTATAACTGAAATTTAAGGGACGTGGTGGCTCAGTGGCTAAGACGCTGAGCTTGTTGATCAGAAAGGTTGGCAGGTTGGCGGTCCGAATCCCTAATGCTTCATAATGGTTACTTGTCCCAGCTTCTGCCCATCTAACAGTTCAAAAGCACATAAAAATGCAAGTAGAAAAATAGGGACCACTTTGGCGGGAAGGTCACAGTGTTCCGTGCACTTTCGGTGTTTAGTCATGTTGGCCACATGACCACGGAGACTTCTTCAGACAGTGCTGGCTCTTCAGCTTTGTAATGGAGATGAGCACCGCCTCCTAGAGCCAGAAACAACTAGCATGTATGTGCGAGGGGAACCTTTACCTTTACCTATAAGTGAAATTGCAGATAGCACTTGAAATCTCACCTGAACTTCAGCACAATAGAGGCAGGTCGTCCCACCTGAATAGCCTTTTGGCAAATTTTTAATATATCGACAATGTTTCCTCTTACCTGGGTTTGGGCTGTGGAAAAAGGAAACGAAGGCAGGTAAGTCTCTTCAAATCCAGCAGTTAGCTCTTTGCAAGACCAGTTGAAGTGACATGTTTTGCCCCGCCACCTGGAAAATTCAAAGCATATTTTTTTTAAAGCAGGTTTTTATCTTGGGAGGTAGAAATCCATGGGGGCCACATTAAACATTACTGTCCTTCTGATAATTGTAAAGAAAAAGAATGGTCCTGAGCACTTAACAGTATATTTTATTTTGTGCATAGGAAGGAGAAAAACATGTTTATCTCTAGACAGCAGGTGGATTTGAGAGTCAAGGTGAAGTTGGGAATTGGACATAATACATGAAACTGAGCTCCTGGCCACAAGGTGGAGCTCTTTCTCAACTTGAGTTCAGGTATCATTCCCATGTTGATGATGTTCAGTTTTACAACAATTGACTGTTGAAGTTTAATCTTCGTGCCTGAAGACTGCTGGATGGGGAGGAACAGTCTCAATTTGACTGCAGCTGTGGAATATGAGTCATCTCAGTAGTGGGAACTCTCCCTCTTTGGTGCTGCATGACCTTAGCACTGCCATGCTTGGGACTGTTGTGCAATCTGGTGTCTTCCTCAACTCTCAGCTCCTGCTCAAAGAGCAGATAACTAGCTACGGCCCAGAAACTAGATAGCATCATCAGTGAAAGAAGGAACTGGGTTTCAGGAGGAGGAGGAGAGGAGGAGGAGGAGGAGGAGAGAGGAGGAGGAGAGAGAGGAGGAGGAAGAGGACTGTGGGGTCCTTGACTGACTTTGAACTTGCTTATTTGCTTGCAAACATTTCATTAACCAAACTAGGTAGCATCATCAGTGATAGAAGGAACTGGGTTTCAGGAGGAGGAGGAGGAGGAGGAGAAAAAGCAGGAGGAGGAGCAGGAGGAGCAGGAGGAAGACTGTGGGGTCCTTGACTGACTTTGAGCTTGCTTATTTGCTTGCAAACATTTCATTACCCAAACTAGGTAGCATCATCAGTGATAGAAGGAACTGGGTTTCAGGAGGAGGATTTTGGGGTCCTTAGTGATCTCTCTTTGGTGGTTTTCTTGCAGACATTTCATTACCCAAACTAGGTAACATCATCAGTGCTAGTAAGAAACAAGCAAGAGAGCACCAAGGACTCCTCATGTCAACCCTGAGCTACAAAGATTCTTCTTTATTGGGATTTATATCTGGTGGTTAGACTCTTTCTGGGAGTCATTGGGGCCACTTGGGGGGTTATCTGTACCCTCAGGGCCACCTGAATCTGAGGGCAAATGCGTGTGGAATAATTCTGGTTTGGAAGAGGGGTCAAAGAGACCATCTGTATTAAAACTGAACAGCCCTCTCTCAACAGAGGGTGAGAGATACGACACTTCCTGTCTACCAGGCAGTCATTTCAGCAATCTTCAGGACGTTTCCACACCCATTTTGTACTCTGAATCAGGCAACCCTGAGGACACAGATAATGATTCTACCTTGCTCAATGAATTATGTAGATTCTGTAAACTAGGAACACTCTGACTCTTCTATCGCTATTAAGAATTTGCTTGGCAGAGGTTAAAAGGAAAAAAGAAACTTGGGCATGGAAGTTATTTAAAAAGAAGAAGAAGCTGGGTGTGGAATATTTCTTACTGTCTCCAGGTTGACTCAGCCTTCCGTCCTTCTGAGGTGGGTAAATTGAGGACCCAGATTGTTGGGGGCAAGAGGCTGGCTCTGTAAACTGCTTAGAGAGGGCTGTAAAATGCTGTAAAACAGAATATATGTCTAAGTGCTATTGCTATTGCTAGATATTGAGCTGTGGAGAGTCTGAACACCCATGAAGAAGATAGAGAGGAGAGAGGTAGAAGTTTTGTCGAGAATAGAGGTAGGAAACCTACCATTAATTGGGATCAGATCCAACAGTAGAGATGGAGTCAGCAGAGATTTGTCCTTGAGGGAGGTGCTATTCATTCATCACTTAAGGACAAATTGCTTGCACTGTTGGATGGAGTTTGGAAGGAGCGGGAAGGGGATGGTGCATCTATCCTAGCTCTATCTAACCTCTTGGTGTCCTTCAATATCATCAACAATCATATTTGTCATGCCCCAACATAAGATATTTACATACTGTTGCTGTTCTCTAGCCCCATCTAGTAGCCGGGGACAAATGCCAAGTATATTGTTTGAAGCTGAATCAGCCCACCCTCTCAAACCAACTGCATGTTGGGAAGCCAGACTCCATTTCCTTTAGCATTTGGAGAAGGCAGGAGCACAATGAAACATCCATCTTAATCTGTGGCACATGGTCATCCAAGGACAAACCCACATCCCATACAGAGCATTGCTGGTGAGATTTAAATTGCTTGTATTTATTAATTATTATGTTCCGCAGTAAGTTAATATTGTATATCTTGCATTGGGTTCTCATTGTATTTCCCCAGTTTCACCATATCCTGTTCTTTCAATAAAGCATCCAGTACTACCTACATGATCTGTTTTATTGGAGGATAGGTGTGTTTAGCTTCATGTCAAGCTGCACACAGATTAATGTGTAGTGAAGACAGAACAATATTCCTCTTTATCAACTCCATGGAGTGGGAGGCACTGCATTGTGTGGTTTCTTTTCCCTTTTATAGGGCAATTACCAGTCCCTGTTGTTTGGGAATGAGACTCCCCCATTTGGCTCCTATTATGGGGGTGGCAAAGGTTTTGATATTCTCTCCACTCCTTTTTAACATTTATTTGAAGCTGCTGGGTGAGAAATCCATTGTTATTGGGTGAGGTATCATCAGTCCAGTTCTTCTCAGGGCCAAAAGCCCAACCCAGGTTCCACTGGAAATACAGGAGCAGCTGGACTAAACCCACATACTGAGTATATTCCTTGGGATTAATCTGGAAGAAGGAAGGATAAACTCTTCTCTCTCCCTGAGAAAACTCAAAGCCAACACTGAGCTGTAGAAAAAGGGATTCTTTTTTCAAAGATAAAGTAAAAGCTTTCTGTTGACTTTAGTTGTTACCACTGTGTGGTTGATGCCCCTCGCAGTCAGGCTTAATAGGATTAATCTTCTTCCCTTTTTACCATTTTTATTGGAAGGAAAGAATAGAAACCAACAACCTAATATAGAGAATAAATGGCACTAAAATGATGGTTACCCTTTAATAAAGAATAAAATAAGAATCACAAGCTCATTATATCCCCCACCCCAACAAAGAAACTACTTTTAGGTTCATCTTTGGCTTTTCTGTGTGCTTTTGATCTTTGTCCACTCCATACTGTATCCAAGAAAGTTCTCTTACCTGTGGGACCTTAAAGATGCTGAAGATGGAGGCCATCTGCCTTGAGGACTTGGCACTGAGACCACTAATGATGGAGAGGAGAGTGTCCTGAATATCACATTTGTAACCTTGAACCACTTGGCCTCGTGAGGTGAGCATGGAGAGGCTGTTTAAGAAAATATATCTCTCCCTCTGGAAATGGCCATAGATGTGGAAGCCAAGGGTGATGTTGGGGAGCATCATTTTCCTGATGAAGATTTTGAGAATTCCAGCCCATTTTAACAGCTTGCTAATTTATTGAGAAAAGCACAAAATGTGTACTACACCGGGACAGTGCAAATACTAAAAGAAGCATTTCTGAAAAAAGTCCCTGATTTTGAAACAAACAAACAAAAATTTATCTGCATGTTTCCCCTCCAGCTGAAACTTACGTATTATGTAGATGACGAATCAATGTATTAAAGTCTAGGACAGGAGACTTTACAATGGTTCCAGCGGAAAATTCCCACCAATAATGAAATCACCAGGCCTATAGTTGCTTTTCCTTAAGTGGACATAATCCCTGAACACACAAATGGTTCGGAGCCTCTTTGCTGCAGTTGGAGCCAGGAGCCAGAAGAGCAACAGCATCAACAGTAGCATGACTCCAGCCTGGTCATTCTTATCACTTTCCCTCCTAAAACAAAAGCCAAGGTTTATGCATAAACTGATTTGAAGGTTGCTCCTGAAATCTCACTGGAACTTTAGGAGATCAGACACCACCTGTGCCACCTGGATATCCGCAGGACTAATATAAAGCAACCATGCTTCCTCTTTACCTGTGTTTGGGCCATGACCATAGAGGAAACAAAGGCATATGAGTCTCTTCAAACCCAGGAGGGAGTTCTTTTCAAGACAGACTAAGGTGTCACATTCTGTCCACCAGCTGGTGAATTCAGGTGTATTTTTTAAAGTAAGTTTTATCCTGGAAGATCTTTGTGTCTAGAAATCCACAGGGAATACATGAAGAATGCCTGTTGTTCTGATAATTGCAGGGAAAAGCCACTGTCCTATCCCCTTGGCAACAGCTTCTCTTCATGCAACAGAATGGAAAACATGTTTGTATCTCTTCTTCTAATTCACAGAGCAGATGGAGTCATGGTGGAAGTTGTGTAGTTGACCTGTATGGAAATGACCCCTGCACACAAGATTGATTTTGGCTTATGCCCCAGTTTGGTCAGATAACATGAAAGCTATTTTGGAATGGTAGCACAAGACAGAAATGGAATTTGAGGAAGGATCTCAGGATATTAACTGCAATTTTTTTTGTAGGACTTGTAAATTTCTGTTGCTGCAGCTGAAGGGTAGGAATTGTCATCTGAGTGTTTCTTTTGGACTTTTGTGGTGCTGTTCCCCAAATTGCCAGGTCTGAAATTCTTTTCTTGAAGATTCATTCATAGGACCAGTTGGGATCATTTCTATTGTACTGCAGCAGTATTCCTAAGAGGTCCTTAAAGAGGGCATGCATAAACGTAGTAGCGTACCTACTGTTCCTGTCTTACTGTCCCCATTTATCTGTATTTATTTCCTTTGTTCTTGGTTATGTTCACACTTATACTTGTTATCTTCTACATGTTTGACCAATAAATAAATAAACAAACAAACAAACAAACTTTCTTGCTGCATGGCAACTTCCGTGCCTGAGCTTCTGGAGGGCATTTCATAGTTGACTCTGGGGTTTTCCAGACTTATGCTCTTGAGCAATGTCCATTTTCCATCCCTGGCACAATCCTTAGAAGCATTTCAACATGGCCTCCATCCTACTTGGCTCAACTCAAAACAGACCACTTCCAACATGATCTGAGGAGGAGGTACCCTGGTCCCTTTTGTCCTGGCCAGATCATGGCCTGGTGACTTCTATGCTGCCCCTCAACGCAGGGAGGCCAGTCCACTCTTAGTGACTGATGGAGTTTCAAAGGGAACTGGGGATTATACCCCAGGCTCTGCTGCATGGTCCTTCTTAGGCCTCAGCCACTTCCTGGAATAGGAAAGCTACTGAGGCCTTGGATGGGATGCAATCCTCTTGAGCTCTGCTGAAGGAACATGAGGGATGAATCTGACTCAACATGAGCTAAAGCAGGGCTGTCAAACTCCATTTCATTTAGGGCCAGATCAGGATTGTTGTTGCCCACTGGGGAGCCAGGGGGTGCATGGGTGTCTGGGTGAGCATGGGTGGATGTGGTCCCTCATGTTGTGGGGTGGGACCAGCTGATCCACTGGAGGAGCCTCATTGACTTTCTCAGGCAACACAGGGTGTCAACGGACTCCACAGCCCAACCCCACTTCCCTGAGGGGATGCCTGGGCCCACTCGCCTCCTCCTCCTCCTCCTGGCTGCTGTTGCTGGATCACTCTCCTTGCCCAGTCTGGGCATCCTGTGTTGGGGGAGGGTTGGGGGACAGCAGGGCTCCTGCTGGAGGGGCTGCTACTGTTGGTGCCCCTGTTTGAAGATGAGGCAGGAGGTGAGGTGGGGGTGGCCTGGCTGTGGGGTTCTGAGGTACGCTGGTGTAGGGCATGTGGGACAGCTCTGGGGCTGGGCTCAGGCGAGGCAGAGTAGGGACGGGAGTCCTGGTTGCCTCCTGGGGATGGGTCTCCCTGCCTTTCCCATAAAGTGGGGCCATTGCGGTTGGGGCAGTGGGTGGGAGGCTCATCCCACGTGTCTGATGGAGCTGGAGGAAGAGGTTTGGACAGCACTGGCTGAGCCCCGTGGTGGCAGCAACAGTAACAAGTGGAAGCAGATTCATGGAGGGTGGCATGAAATTTGGCCTGCAAGGGGGCCACACAGCCACTTGCCCTGTCCCAGCTGAGATGGCCATGGGCAAGAAAAAGCAGATGGTGGGACAGAGTGGGCAGGTGAGTGGGCGGCCACCACGAGTGGGCATTCAGCAGGCCTTATCACCTGCCTCACTCCCATGCCTCTATCTCTGTTTGCTGCTTGGAGGGCCGACCTGGCAGTCCCAGAGCTTGCACCCACCTGCACAGCATGGGCTGCAGAGCCCCAGTGGGGTCCATTGGGTTGCAGCTCCTGCAGGACTTCATTGGCTTCCATGCTCTCTCCACCTCCTATGTGTGCACCTCCTATGCATTCCCATTCATTCCTCTGAGGGAAACTCTGACCCTCACATTGATGAGGCAGCACTGCAGATCTTGATGGGTGGGAGAATTTAAACATGGCTATTTAAAAAAAGAGAAATTTTATAAAGCCTCAAGTTTCTATACATACACAAATACATTGTATATGTATAAAAGCACTGATATCGAACCCAATCCTTTAAAACAATACCTTAAAATTAAACTAAATAAAATAAGGAACAAAATAAGGAAATTCCCTCCTTGAAATAATAAACACACCTTTTTTTCAGTTTAACATTTTTTACTAGGTTATAAGATAAAACACAAAAGTAAATAGGAAGACACAGTAGAAGTGGGGAAGGGGGAGAGGAAAGTGAGGAGAAATTTGGGGAAAGAAAAGAAGAAACAATGACTTCCAACTCCCTCTGTTGCAGTTAAAAAAAGCATTAACATTAAACTACAACTATTTGTTTTCTTATAATAATATAAACTAGCCATTTCTAGAAAAACATCAACCTAATCGGTAAAACCCAAAATCAACTTTTCATTTTTTTCCACTTTAAGTACAAAGTTCACAAGTGGTCTCCATCTGCAAACCAAGTACTTATATTCTCTGCTTTAACCAAAATAGTTGATTTAGCCATTTCGGCCAACTTAATCAGCTTCTATCGCCATTCATATAATGTTAATCAAAATGTCCTTTCACTTTTGTGTGTCAACATATATGAGATAAAAGTTCCAAATTTTTTCTCCAAGTTTCCAAATTCAAAAGAAAAGTTTCTGGATTCATTTTTATTTTTTTTTAAAGAATTTTCTGTATTATAATATCTTAATCCAAAATTTCTTTGCTTTATCACATGTCCAATGTTAGGAATAACATGGTTACCTAACTTAGTTTGGGTAAAATAATATATAAAGACTATGATTGTGTGTGTCACTTTAAATGCAGACCATGTATTTTGGGTGCGGTTGTAAAAACACCATAAGAGGGAGCAAGAGAGCTCACTGTTTGCTGGCTTTTACTGGATTGCTGACAATGATGGATTGATGGTGATAACTGCATGTTTTCCCTGCTATTGCTGAACAAAGAAAAGAGGTTTGATTTTCTTCATATCTCTACTGAAAAAAGAGATATATTACTGGACTGATAATTTGTAAGTTTACTGACCTCTTTTTCGACACTGGACTTTGCTAATGAATAATCCCTGGACGGACTGAACTAAGTGTATGATATATGGACTGTTTGACTATGCTAATAATCTTACTGGAATAAACTATTTAACTAGCACTGTGTATCTGTTTTACTGAGTGTAAACTACAACAATGTTTATCTCATATATTTGCCTGCCTGCCTGCCTGCCGTTGCACATTCTGCTAGGGTGTATATCCCTAACACTGGTTATGAGCCAAGGCTGCACAGTCAGACTAACCAGGATATAAACAGGCTTATATAAAGTGAGAGTTTGTGTAGTTACACAATAATGTAAACAGACAGCTGTGTTTTATTAATTATAGTTTAATATCCAGAAAAAGATGGCACAAGTCAATTTACAAAGTTTGTCTCTAATATCCAAACTGGATGGAACAAACTATGTTTCATGGTCTATGAAATGCAGCCTACTTCTACGCAGAGACGGTTTGTGGAGTATAATTCAAAACCCACCAGAGGTAGATGCATGGGATCCGGAAGATGAGGATGATGCCCAGAAAATACAAGAATATAAACAGAAGAATGAGCAAGCTCTCTGTATAATAGGACTGACACTCTGTGACCAGCAGCTTGTCCATATTCGTGGAGAAGAAGCAGCTGCGAAATGTTGGGAGAATTTAAAGAAGATTTATGTTCGAGACAGTGTAGGAGCACATATAAATCTTACACGAAAACTGTTCAGAACACATCTTCAAAAGAATGGAGACATGTTGAATCATATAAACACTATGAAGAGAATTTTTCAGGAACTGCATGAAAAAGAACTTATCTTCACAGAACTGCATCAGGTTTATATAATTTTGTCTTCGTTAGATGAGAGCTATGACGACTATGTAACTTCACTGGAAGTACTGCCAAAAGATAACCTCACATTAACTGACATTACTAGCAGATTAATTGAAGAAGCCAGAAGAAGGCTTGAAAGGGATCAACTCAGAAGGGAACAACAACCACAAGAACATAAAGAATCTACGACAGCCTATACAATTAGAAAATGTTATAATTGTGGAGGAAAAGGACATTTGGCTAGATTCTGCAAGAAAGGAAAACACCACAATGCCAGCCAGAATGCTAAAAGGCATCAAAAGGATGAAAAATGCATAGAGTTAGCCATGCATAGTAACGAAACTGTGAATAGTAATTTATGGGTTGTAGATAGTGGAGCATCGCACTGCATAACGAAAGATAAGAAAAGATTTGTTAAGATGTCCACGAGTTCACAGCAGATATCGTTAGCTAATGGCTGGAAACTGAAAGCTAAAGGTGAAGGTATAGCACATTGTTCTTGCATAAAAGAAAATGTAAAAATGTTATATGTACCACAACTTAAGTTTAATTTGCTTTTGGTTAGAGTTTTGGTTAAACTAGGTTATGTAATTACCTTTAGGGGAGAAAATTGCATAATAGAAAAAGAAGGTAAAAAAGTGACTGCAACTTTAAAAGGTGAATTGTATGTGTTAAATGATAATTCATTAGTTGTGAATACATGAGATGGGTACATATAAGAAAAATAAAAGAATAGAGAAACAATAGGACAGGGACGGTAGGCACGTTGGTGCGCTTATGCACGCCCCCTACAGACCTCCTAGGAAAGGGGTGAGGTCAATGGTAGACAGTCTAAGGTTAAAGTTTTTGGGGTTTGGGGAAGAGACTACAGAGTCGGGTAGAGTATTCCAGACATTGACTACTCTATTGCTGAAGTCGTATTTCCTGCAATCAAGTTTGGTGCGGTTTACTTTGAGTTTGTATCTATTGTGTGCTCTTGTGTTGTTATGGTTGAAGCTGAAGTATTCATTGACAGGTAGGACATTGCAATGTATGATTTTATATACCATGCTTAAGTCAGACCGAAGACGGCGTAATTCAAGGTTTTCTAGTTCTAGAATTTCAAGTCTGGTGGCATAAGGTATTCTACAACGAGTAGAAGAGTGGAGAACTCTTCTTGTGAAATATTTCTGGACTTTCTCAATTGTGCTAATATCAGATACGTAATGAGGGTTCCAGACTGATGAACTGTATTCGAGTATTGGTCTAGCAAATGTTTTGTATGCTCTGGTTAGTAGTGTGATATTGCCAGAGAAAAAGCTACGTAGGATTAGGTTTACAACTCTTAATGCCTTTTTGGCTATGTAGTTGCAGTGGGCTCTAGCACTCAGATCATTAGAGGTGAGTAATCCAAGGTCCTTTACAGAGCTTGGGTCATCAACAAGGTCTTGACTATTCAGCTTGTATTTTATTTTCTGATTTTTTTTGCCAATATGTAAGACAGAGCATTTATTTGTTGAGATTTGAAGTTGCCATTTGTTTGACCTTTCGGATACATAGTCAAGATCTTTTTGTAGGGTAGCAGTATTGTCTGTAGTATTGAACAGCTTTACATCATCAGCGAAGAGAACGCAATTGCTCTTAATATGATCACAGAGGTCGTTTATGTAGAGTATGAAGAGAGTTGGTCCTAGAACACTGCCCTGAGGGACACCACTATTGACAGGTACTGGATTTGGTAGAACGCTCCCGATTTTGACCATTTGTTGTCTGTTTGACAGGAATGCTTCTATCCAGTTATTCAGTTGTCCAGATATACCATAGGATTTTATTTTTAGGAGTAGTTTGTCGTGTACCACTGAATCAAAGGCTTTACAGAAGTCTATGTAGATTGCGTCTATTGCTTTGCCCTGGTCGAGTTGTGTCGTCCATATGTTTTTGCAGTGTAAGAGTTGCAGATTACAGGATAGTTTTTTTCTGAAACCAAATTGTTTATTGGAGAGTAGGTTGTTTGTCTCTAAGTGGAGGATGATGGATTGGTTAATAATTGATTCCATGACTTTGCAGGTGACGCAGCATAAGGAGATTGGTCTGTAATTTTCAACCAGGCTTGCGTAGTGATTTTTCAACATTGTCTTCTGTGAAATCGATATGTATTAGGTCATTGTTGTTATCTGTGGTACGGTTAGGAAATACTGGGCAAGATCCATTGCTGTTTACAAATACTGAGCCGAAGAATGTGTTAAAGATGTTGGCTTTAATGGTGTCGTCGTTGCAGTCTTTACCATCAGGTCCTATCAAGGGAGGGATGGACCTTGAGTCTTTTAGTTTGTTGTTTACAAAATTGTAAAAAGCACAGGTGGAATTGGTGCTTAGAAGGTTTTCTTCTTGTTTAATGTGATAATTGGTGCATTCGGTCTTTATCTGGGGGCATAAGTTTTTGTATCGGTTTTTGAAATTGGCAACGTGACCAGATTTGTTTTTCCGCCAGAGTGATCTCTTTTTGGATTGAAGTTTCCTTATTGATATGGGTAATCTTTGTTAGGGTTTGGGAATTAACCCCTAGAAGAGTATTGCAGCAGTAGTCAAGCCAGGCAACCAAAGGAGAGCGGAAGGGCCCCAGAGTATACACACACTGAACACAAACACTGTTTGTAGTTTAAATAGTTTTTAATCCAGTTAGAGTTTAAGCATTGTCATTCAGTCCATTAAGTCATTCACAGTATTTCCATCCAGTAAGACTCACTATTATAGTCCAAGTTAAGAGTCCTTGCAATATCTTTATCAGCCGATAAAGATATCTTCTCCTCCTCCGGTTTCACTCTCCAGAGAAACAAACGCTGGATATTCAGTAGAATTACGCAGTAAATCAGCAAACAGTAGCAAACAATAACAGTTCAGTCACAGGCACTCACAGTCAGTAATCACAGTTAGTCGCAGCAGCACACAGTTACAGCCAGCTCACAGACAGTAATCATTCCAGCTTCTAATGCTTCCTTATATTGTAACTTCTAACCGCACCCTTAATCGGCTAATTGCCTGCTGCATTGTGCTTAAAGTGATAAGCACTTAAACCATGATATCTAAGTTTTATATATTTATTCACCCAAACCATATTTGGTATCAATGTTATACCTAACATACTCCCCTTTTGGGTGAAATAAATATATAATACCTTACAATCTTATCCCATATTTTTCACAACTCTCCTGGTGCTTACTGGCACCTTGGGCTTTAGTAAAATTATCAGCTAAATTGTCCTCCGACATACAGTACTCTAGCTGAATCATCTTACTTCTTACAGATTGTCTCACGTTTAGGTATCTTAGATCTGTATGCTTGCTCCTTGTTTTTACTCCAATATTTGTGGCCATTTGAATTGCTGCCTGATTATCTTCATGAATAATTATAGGATAATCTACAGTTATACCTATATCAATTAACATTTGTTTATACATTATTAACTCTGTACATAACAATGATAAACAGGAGAATTCTGCCTCCATAGTAGACAAACTTATATGCTGTTGTCTTATTGACTTCCAGCCTATTAATGTCTTACCCAGCATTATGGCTGTTCCTGAAGTCGACTTTCTAGTGTCTCTTTCTGATGCAAAGCTAGCATCTGCATAAGCACACAGAATTAAATCACCTTTGGTTCTAAATACAATGAATAATTCATTGTCTTTTTAAGATATCTTAATATCCTCTTAGCTGCATTCCAGTGTCTTTCACATGGTGCAGAATTGAATCTAGCCAACTGATTCACGCAGTACGATATATCTGGTCTAGACCAATTACTAATATAACTCAAACTACCAATTAAAGATTGATAAATCACCTTATCAAACTCAGGGCTTTGTACATCAGTGTTGCTAAACTCCTGACTCATTGGAGTCTTAGCCGGCTTACAAAGCTCCATCTTGTAATCTTTTAGCAATTTGCTTATCTTATCTTCCTGAGATATCTTAAAACCTTTCCGTGTTTTCTTTATATTCAAACCGAGATACTTCTTTATCTCCCTAATTGCTTGATCTTTATTCTCTTTCCTAATGATGCTATTATTTTATTTGCTTCATCATTAGTTTCAGTTATCAATGCAATGTCATCTGTGAATAGTAATAATAATGATACTTTCCCATTTGTCTCCCTCTTAAATAGACATGGATCGGCTAAACCAGCTTTAAATCCTATATTGTCTAGTTCCTTTACAATATACTGGTTCCATTCATAGCCTGATTGTTTAAGACCATATAGGCTTTTCTTTAACAACCAACAATCATTATTATCCTTATTTTCACTTTTAATACCATCAGGTTTTTTCATATAAATAGTATGTTTTAATGGGGCGTGCAAGTAAGCAGTTTCCACATCTAGATGGTTAACTATATAGTTTTTACTAGCTGCCCACACTAAAGCTGCCCTCAAGGTTGCTGCCTTAAGACTAGGTGCAAACACCTCATCGTAGTCATTAGCATTCTGCCTAAAACCTTGGGCTACTAACCTTGCCTTATGGATTAAATTACCATCTTTATCTGTTTTTACCTTAAATATCCATTTGCATCCAATGGATTTCTTTCCTACAGGTAATTTGGCATTTTCATACACCTTCATATCACTTAATGAATTCAGTTCCTTATTCATTGCTGCATACCATTTTTCTTTTTCCTTATTAGGATACTTTTTAATTTCTTCAACAGAATTAGGAACTTGATTAATCTGGCACACTGTGTTAGCCTGGTACCTATCAGGCGGTCTAGATACACGTGTAGTTCTTCTGGGAATTACAGGGCTTACAGGAGGACTTTGTTGAACTACTACCTGTTCATCTTCCTCATCCTGTTCAGCTATTGAATCTGTTTCTTCCTTTATGGGCACTATTTCATCCTGTATTTGTCTCTTTACTTTATTTTTAAAGTTACAGGGATAACTAATGGGATTTCTATAGGATTCAATAATTACATCTTTATTGGCATCCTGTTCTAATTTCTCCCATCCTTCATGTTCTAGAAATTGGGCACTAGCACTACATAACACTTTAGATGTGCCTTTCTCCCAAAATCTATATGCCCTATGGTTTGCCTGATAACCAACGAAGAAAAACCTTTAGCTCTATGTTGCCCTTTTTTCTGAGTTGTGCAGGAATATGCACCCATGCTGGTGCACCAAATGTGTGCAGGTAACTTAGGTCAGGTTTCCTGCCATGCCACCTGGTGAATGGAATTTCACCTGTTGTTGTATTAACAACGTTGTTCAATATGTTATTAGCACACATTGTAGCCTCCCCCACAAAGAATCAGGTAACCCAGAATCATTTAACATTGTTCTAACCATTGCCTGTAGTGTTTGGCCTCTTCTTTCAATAAAAGCATTATGTTCTGGCCTGTATGGAGCAGACTTCTTATGCTCTATTCCTGCTATCTTAAGTCTGTTCTGGAATTTGTTATTAACAAATTCCGTGCCATTATCTGTCACCAGGGTTATCAGTTGTCGTTTAGACTTTCTTTCAGCAAACCTAAGCCAATTGAAAAAATGTTGATATGTTTCAGTTTTGCTTTTCATTAAATAGCAAAACCCATATCTAGAATAATGGTCCATAATGCTCAGTATATATCTAGCACCCCCATACTGGGTTTCTTTGGACCTATTATGTCTGCAAATACTACTTCTAAAGGTTCTTTTGTTTTGAAACCATTTAGCCTATTTGCAGGCAATACCTTGCTCTTATCTTCACAGCAAACATTACAACGCAAATATTTATCACAAGGTTTTAACCTTATTCCTTCAGATAACTCAACTGTACGTTTTAGCATTTTAAAATTTACATGCCCCCAAACGCCTATGCAATAAATGGATACATTCTTCATGAGGCTTTATATTATTAAATACAGTTTGAGCCTCCCCTTTCTTACTATTATCTAATACATATAATGTTCCATTTAAAGCTGCAGTTACCCTTTTGTTATCTTTTTCAATTATGCAATTATTATCTTTAAAAGTAATTACATAACCTAATTTATCTAATACCCTTACTGAAAGCAAATTAAACTTTAGTTGTGGTACATACAACATTTTTATATCCTGGTTTATGTACGGACAACGTGCAAAACCTTGACCTTTCGCTTTCAGGTTCCAGCCATTGGCAAGTGATATATGTTGAGAGCTTGTAGACATTTTTATAAATTTTGTCTTATCTCTTGTGATGCAGTGGGATGCGCCACTGTCAACCACCCATAAATTATTCTTCACATCAGAGTTGCTAAACGTGGCTAGTTCAAATGCTTTCTTTGACTTTTTTACATTCTGGCTTTTTCTCTTTTTGCAGAATCTTGCCAAATGTCCTCTGCCTCCACAATTAAAACACTTTTTAATTGTGTATGCTGTCGAAGATAAATTCTCTTCTTCCAGGTGCTTTACTTTGCTTTGCTGGTTTCTTTCAAGCTTTGAAGATAATTTCTCTTCTTTCTTATCTTCTCTCAGCTCGTCACGCTCACGCCTTCTTCTGGCTTCTTCTAGTAGCCTGCCTGTAATCTCGGTTAATGAGAGGCTTTCTTTTGGCAATACCTCTAACGAAGTCACATAGTCATCATAGCTTTCATCTAATGAAGATAATATTATGTAGACTTTTTGCAGTTCATTAAATATAAGCTCTTTTTCTTGCAAATCTTGAAAAATGCTCTTCATACAGTTTAAATGAACTAACATATCTCCATTCCTCTGAAGATGCGTTGAAAAGCTTCCGTGTAAGATTTATATGTGCTCCTACACTGTCCCGAACATAAATCTTCCTGAGGTTCTCCCAGCAGTTTGCAGCATTTTCTTCTCCACGAATATGGACAAGCTGCTGATCACAGAGAGTCAGTCCTATGATGCATAAAGCCTGCTCATTCTTCAGTTTAAAGTCTTGTAACTTTTCTTTATCATCATCATTAGCAGGATCCCAGCTACTCACATCTGGTGGGTTTGCTATAATGTCCCACAAACCTTCTTTACGTAGAATTGAACTACATTTCATTGACCATGAAACATAGTTTGTTCCATCCAGCCTGGATATCATGGACAGTTGTGACAAATTTACTTGTGCCATTACTCTTCAGATATTTTGACTATTTTAAACTAATTAAAACAGTTTGTTTTTACAGTAATGTGCAACTCACACCAACTCTCTCTGCTATATCCTGGTTAGTTAGACTATGCTGCTGGGCCCATAACCAATGTTAGGGTTTGGGAATTAACCCCTAGAAGAGTATTGCAGCAGTAGTCAAGCCAGGCAACCAAAGGAGAGCGGAAGGGCCCCAGAGTATACACACACTGAACACAAACACTGTTTGTAGTTTAAATAGTTTTTAATCCAGTTAGAGTTTAAGCATTGTCATTCAGTCCATTAAGTCATTCACAGTATTTCCATCCAGTAAGACTCACTATTATAGTCCAAGTTAAGAGTCCTTGCAATATCTTTATCAGCCGATAAAGATATCTTCTCCTCCTCCGGTTTCACTCTCCAGAGAAACAAACGCTGGATATTCAGTAGAATTACGCAGTAAATCAGCAAACAGTAGCAAACAATAACAGTTCAGTCACAGGCACTCACAGTCAGTAATCACAGTTAGTCGCAGCAGCACACAGTTACAGCCAGCTCACAGACAGTAATCATTCCAGCTTCTAATGCTTCCTTATATTGTAACTTCTAACCGCACCTTAATCGGCTAATTGCCTGCTGCATTGTGCTTAAAGTGATAAGCACTTAAACCATGATATCTAAGTTTTATATATTTATTCACCCAAACCATATTTGGTATCAATGTTATACCTAACAATCTTCTTTTTTGTTTTGTTTTGGGAGTTGTTGTTGGAACATATAGTATGATGACTCTTTTGATTTCAAGTAAGAATATGTTGTAATGGTCTTCAACGGTATTGCATCCAGTGAATAGAGATTGCCAATCAAGGGATGAGAGGTCGTTGTCTATAACATCATAGTTGCCTTTTTTGAAGTTATAATTGGGGATTACATCATTGAGGTGATTTTTGTGTGGACGTATGTTGAGACAAAAGTCAATCATATTGTGGTCACTGCTGGAAAAGGGTTCTTTAGTTTGTATTCCGTAAATTAAATTCAAACTATTGCAGAAGATGAGATCGAGGCAGTTGTTTAGTCTAGTGTTGTTGGTTACTAGTTGTTCCAGTCCCAGATTTGTAATAGCATTGTAGAAGGTTGTGTGTATGATTTCAGTTGTACAATTATTTAGGGTCCAGTCGATATGAGGTAGATTGAAATCTCCAAGAAAGATAAAAGGGTATGGGCAGGATGTAGCCCATGTTAGTAATGTATTTAGCTTGTTTACATGTTCGATGTCATAATCAGGTGCTCTGTAACATAGTAAGAATCGAATTGTGATATTTAAGGATAGTTCACAGATGATGGTTTCAGGAAGGGCAAGCTCCTGGGTAACTTGGATATTTTTTAGATGTAAGGATTTTTTATATTATATAGCAACACCACCTCCTCGACGATTTTCACGATCTGATCGGTAAACATGATAGTCTCTTACTGTGGTAATGGAGTCGGGGAGAGATGCACTGAGCCATGTTTCACAGACAAATATAATGTCGAAGTTAGCCGTATTAAGGAGGATGAGAAATTCAGGTATTTTATTCACGAGGCTTCTTGTATTGAGTAGTTTGCATTTAAGTCCGGCAGTAGTTAGAATTGAGGTAGTTGGGGGGGCGCGTGCCTAGTCTTGGGTGATGGTGGATCGGTTGAGGTAGGGTTGTGGTTGAGGGTAAAAGTTGAGAATTGGGTTGCGTGGCTTACTTTTGATACAGTCAGCATGGTAGTCAATGTACAGGTCCTTCTCTCCATTGTCTAGACGGTTTTTGAGTTCGATGCGGAGTACACGGGAGCGGGCACGTTGCTGTATGGTTAGGTCAGGGCGGCAACGGAGGTTCTTGTGGTTGGTGTTGGTTTTGGCGAGTGAGTTTATAGTATAAATGAATTTACGTTTGCTTGATTCATTTTTGCAAATGACCCTGCACAAGCGTGGGGCCACAGAGCCGTCTCTATTTTTGAGCTCTCGGTCTATGCGGGAAATGTCAAGTATTTCATCAGCGGAGATGGTTGATGCTTGATAATCTCTGATGATGTTTCGGACAGTTGTGATGTCATCATTGACATTGATGTCTTCTAGTCCAAATAAGATGGCGTTTGGACGTTTCCGTTCACGCTCAACAGCTTCTCTGATGAGGATTGGGATATCAATATTTGTCTGGGTTGTGTTTATTTGTGGATTGGGTTTTGGATTGGATTGTGGTTGATGGGTGGAGATGTGGTTTGTAGCTATTTGATGTTCAGGTTTTTGCGTTGTGTCTTTTTTTTCAAGGTTGGTTATTCTTTCTTTTACGGTGTCCAGGGATGCTACTATGGTGTTGAGGGATGTTTTAATGGTTTCGATGATTGGGGATGTTTCAATGGTTTTGATGGTATCATCTCTTTCAGACAGATCCAGTTTGGGTATGCATGATTTGCAGAAATATGGATACTCATTGGATGATTCTAGGTATTTAATCATTTGCTCAGGTAATCCCAAGCAGTCATGATGAGTGTATTTTTTACACAGAGAACATATGATGGAGTATTTATTATCCTTTAGACTTTTGTAGCATTTAAGGCATGTGCAGGAGTCTTGTGGTTCATTGGTGGGGATTATCTTCTCTTTAGGTTGTGGTTTGACGTAGGATTTACTTTTTGGCATGGTAGGATTGGTAAAATAGTACGTTGATTGAATTAATTAAAGGAACTGTTTTGGGTAATCTATATAGCCAATAATTCATTAGAGTTAGCTAACACAGTTTATAATAATGTTAAACCTCATGATGAGTGCATACATTTGTTACACAGACGTTTAGGGCATATAAATTTTAAAATGCTTAAACAAACGGTAGAACTATCTAAAGGTATAAAACTGAAGCCTTGCAGTAAGTATTTGCACTGCAATGCTTGTAGTCAAGAAAAAAGCAAGGTAATACCAGCAAATAGAATAAATGGATTTAAAACAAAGGAACCTCTAGGGGTCGTATTTGCTGATATTATAGGTCCTAAAAAACCAAGTGTGGGAGGTGCTCGTTATATATTAAGTATAATGGACCATTATTCCAGATATGGTTTCTGTTATCTAATGAAGAACAAAATGGAAACATATCAGAATTTCTTTAATTGGCTTAAATTTGCAGAAAGAAAAACTAAAAGGAAATTAGTAACTCTTATAACTGATAATGGTACGGAATTTATAAACAATAAATTCCAAAAACAAACTGAAGATGGTAGGTGTTGAACATAAAAAGTCTGCACCGTATAGGCCACAACTTAATGCCTTTATAGAAGGATGAGGCCAAGCATTACAAGCAATGGCTCGTACTATGCTGTCAGATTCAGGATTACCTGAAACATTGTGGGGAGAAGCAATAATGTGTGGTAATCATATATTGAATAATGTTGTTAACTCAACAACAGGTGAATTACCATTCACACGGTGGCATGGCATAAAACCTGACCTAAGCTACATGCATACATTTGGAGCACCAGCATGGGTGCATATCCCTACACAACTGAGACAAAAAGGGCAGCATAGGGCTAAAAAGTTATTCTTTGTAGGTTATGAATCTAATCACAAATCATACAGATTCTGGGAAAAAGGTACATCTAGAGTTTACTGTAGTGCTAGTGCACAATTCCTGGAACATGTAGGATGGGAAAAACTGGAGCAAGATTCAAGTAAGGAAGTAATCATAGAAACCTACAAAAGACCAAAAGAACAAATCAGTAATAAGAAGAGCGCAATTAAAGAGGAAGTACATGAAGAGCATATAGGACCAGAACAGGAAGAAATACCAGAAGAGGAAGAAATAGATAACCAGGAACAGGTAGTACATGAAAGTCCACCTGTAAGCCCTTTAATACCTAGACGTTCTACACGTGTAACCAGACCACCTGACAGGTACCAAGCAAGCGTAGTTTGCCAAGTTAGTAAAGTTCCAACTACTGTTGATGAACTTAGGATGTATCCTGCAAAGGAACAGGAAAATTGGCATAAGGCAATGAAAAAAGACTTAAATTCATTAAAGGAAATGAAAGTTTATGAAAATGCCAAATTACCTCCAGGTGAAAAGTCAATTGGCTGCAAATGGATATTTAAATTAAAAACTGGTAAAAATGGGACTGTTACCCATAAGGCTAGGTTGGTAGCTCAAGGATTTAATCAAACTGCATATGATTATGATGAAGTTTTTGCACCGAATTTAAAGGCAACAACCTTGAGAGCAGCTTTAGTGTGAGCAGGTAAGAAGAATTATATTATAAATCACTTAGATGTAGAAACTGCCTATCTGCATGCACCATTGCAGCACACTATATATTTAAGGAAACCAGTAGGTATTAAGGATAGTAAAACTAATAATGACTGTTGGAAACTTAAAAGGAGTCTCTATGGATTAAAGCAATCTGGTTATTAATGGAACCAATATATTGTTAAAGAGTTAAACAATATAGGGTTTAAAGCAGGTTTAGCTGATCCTTGTTTATTTAAGAGAGAGACTAATGGAACAGTATCATTATTATTGTTGTTTACAGATGATATTGCTTTAATTACAAAGACTAATAATGAAGCTACTGAAATAATATCATTATTAAGTAAGAGGATAAAATTAAAGCAATTAGGAGAGATAAGACAGTATTAGGATTGACAATAAACAAAACCAAGAGTGGCTTTAAGATATCTCAAGAAGATAAAATTTACCAATTGCTAAAAACGTATAAAATGGAACTTTGTAAGCTGGCAAAAACTCCAATGAGTCAGGAATTTTGCCAAACTGATGCTCAAAGTTCAAAATTCGATAAGACTATTTATCAGTCATTAATTGGTAGTTTATCGTACATTAGTAATTGGTCAAGGCCAAACATTGCATATGGCGTTAATCAATTGGCAAGATTTAACGCTGAACCCACTGAACGTCACTGGCAAGCACTAAAGCGTATATTAAGGTATCTTAAAAAGACAATGCACTATGCATTGTATTTGGAGCCAAAAGATGATTTGATTTTAAGTGCATATGCTGATGCAAGTTTTGCAACAGACATAAACACTAGGAAATCAACTTCAGGTATGGCTATACTATTAGGTAAGGCACTGATTGGTTGGAGGTCAATTAGACAGCAACACATAAGTATGTCCACAATGGAAGCAGAATTTTCATGTCTATCTTTATTATGTACTGATTTAATTCTGTATAAACAGTTGTTATTAGATATGGGAATAACTGTTAATGATGCCATTGTAGTGTATGAGGACAATCAAGCAGCCATACGGATGGCTACAAATATTGCTGTAAAAACGAGATCTAAGCATACTGATCGTAGATATTTGAATGTAAGACAATCTGTAAAAAATGGTTTAATAAGATTGGAATATTGCATGACTGAAGAAAATTTTGCTGATCAGTTTACAAAAGCCAAAGGTGCAGTAAAGCACAAGGAAAGTTGTGAAAACTATGGTTTAAAGTTGTAAATAGATATATATGTTATTATATTACCCAAAAGGGGAGAATGTTAGGAATAACATGGTTACCTAACTTAGTTTGGGTAAAATAATATATATAGACTATGATTGTGTGTGTCACTTTAAATGCAGAACATGTATTTTGGGTGCGGTTGTAAAAACACCATAAGAGGGAGCAAGAGAGCTCACTGTTTGCTGGCTTTTACTGGATTGCTGACAATGATGGATTGATGGTGATAACTGCATGTTTTCCCTGCTATTGCTGAACAAAGAAAAGAGGTTTGATTTTCTTCATATCTCTACTGAAAAAAGAGATATATTACTGGACTGATTATTTGTAAGTTTACTGACCTCTTTTTCGACACTGGACTTTGCTAATGAATAATCCCTGGACGGACTGAACTAAGTGTATGATATATGGACTGTTTGACTATGCTAATAATCTTACTGGAATAAACTATTTAACTAGCACTGTGTATCTGTTTACTGAGTGTAAACTACAACAATGTTTATCTCATATATTTGCCTGCCTGCCTGCCGTTGCACATTCTGCTAGGGTGTATATCCCTAACATCCACCATAAATGGTAAAAAGTTCCTTCTTTCTTTGACACTTCCAAAATTCATTTGAAATACCCTTATATACTCTAGATAATTTATCCAGTGTTAATTACCAGCGATACATTATTTTATAAAATTTTTCTTTTAAATTATAGTTTAGTGTAAATATAAAACCTTTCAACCACATATTTTTCCATTGTTCAAGCATCACATTATATCGAAAATTCCTTGTTCAGTGAATCACACAATGTTTTACATGTTCACTTTCCAAATTCAATTTCAATAACATTTTATAAATCTTAGCAATATTGACCCTGTTCTCCCCAATTTGGGTCTGAGCCTGGTGCTGAAGCCAATGATGGACGCCAGACACAAGGTGCAGGTTTTCTGATTGATTTTTATTGGATTGCTTTTTATTCAAGGAAAAGGGCTCCTGGTCAAAATGCCAAGAGCCAAGAACAAAGGATAGAGTAACTTTTATACATTTTCACTAAAGGAGAAGGTGGGGCAAAGTGAGATAAGAAGAAATATCATCTAATAAACATTTTAGTAATAATTCTACAGTTTGTTCTATTGGTCTCTAGCTGTCCCTATTCCCAAGTCTTAGCTAATGACTGGCCTAGGAGTTATCTAATACACATTTGATTTGCTGCAGGCCATCTCTATTCCTAACTATTAGCTGAGGTCTGCCAGTTGTCTAACTCATGTTACTTTTATCAGCTTTCTAATTAGCCAGGATTGTTACAAGATTTACACATGCATATTTCCTGTGGATAAGAATTCTTTGTTCTTGCCAGACAGACTCCACAGTTACAGGGTTTCTGATTTACTTTCACATGTGTCTATGATCTTGCTTTATTTTAGCAGAAAACCCATCATCACTACCAGGCAGTAAGATTTCCAATTCATTTTTAGCAAAATCAAACCCACAACTCTTTTTTATCCAATTTAAATTGTTCTTTCAGTTGTTGATATGTAAAGCAATGCCAAGCATAACTGTCTAATTCAAATGCTTCCCTCAACTTTAATGTAACTTCACCAGAGTTGAAAGATAATATGTTACCGTACGTCCATCTGTCTGGCTTCACTACCAATTCTTTTTTTTTTAAGCTTCTTGAGTGGGTGGGGACATCCAAAGAGGCAATTTTGTACAAAACCTTCTTTTATATTTATTCCAAACTCTTAGTATTGCACTTCTAGAAAATGATTATTAAAATCAACCTTAATATGGCTCAAGCTCAAAATACAATTTCAGGTCTGGTAAACCCACCCACCCCACTTTAACTTAGCATCTTGTCCCAGTTTGTATGTAATTCTTGGTTTGTTCCTTTGCCATATAAACTTAGAAATATCTGAAATAAGAAACACATCTTTAATAACAAGTTTTCCATACATACAGGGCATTGGACCTCGTTAAGGACACTTTGAAAACATGAAAAATAAAAAACAGATCACAGGAATATTGTAAGCAGTTGCAGAACTTGATAAGGAATTCTTCTATGGACAAATTCCTCCTTCACGTCATCATTTATTAGAAATATTATCACATTTTAAATATGCCACAAAGATAAATACAAATGAGGCTAATCCTAGCATTAATTAGAAATTCTTGTTTCTTACTATATTTTCTTTACAATTAAGATGGGGCCTCAGTATTATAACATAGCATTTGGGAAGAAAGATACAAACCAAGAGACCAGCCCCAGAAGCAAAGATTGAGAAGATCTCCACAGATACCATAGACTTCCCTTTGGTGCTCAGGTAGGTAGGGAGGAAGGTGATCCAAACACTGCAAAAGACCAGCATGCTAAAAGTAATGAACTTGGCCTCATTAAAACTATCAGGCAATTTCCTAGCTAGAAATGCCACTGTGAAACTGACAAGAGCCAAAAGTCCTAGGTAAGAGAGGACACCATAAAACATTACAGTTGAGCCTTGTTTACATTCCAAGATGATCTCTCCAAACAAGGAGTGGAAGTCCAAGTTAAGAAAGGGGGGAGAGGTTCCCAGCCAAGTGGCACAAAGAAGGGCTTGGACCAGGGGACAGGCTATGATAATGGAGTTGGACAGTGGTTTTCCTAAGAGTTTCCTTGTCTTGTTCCCTGGCTTGGTGGCCATGAAGGCCAGAACGACCATGACAGTTTTTGCCAACACAGAGGAAACTGCAAGAGAAAAGAAATTGGCAAAGGCAGATTGTTGGAAGAGACAGGTGACCTTCCCTGGTTGACCAATGAAGAGGAAGGAGCAGAGGAAGCAGAGCAGAAGGGAGACTAGGAGGATGTAGCTGAGACCTCGGTTGTTGGCTTTGACAATCGGTGTGTCATGATGTTTATAGAAAATCAGCAGGACTGCAGAAGTGATCCCAGATAGAAAAAGAGCAAGAAAAACTAATATGTATCCCAGGGTGTCTTGGTAAGCAAGGAAGTGGATCTTCTTGGCAATGCATTGGTCCTTGTCCTTGTTGGGAAATTGGTCTTCTGGGCAGGATTCACAATGAACTGCATCTGAAATCAAAATTCTTTGTCTTTTGATATGCATATTTCCTTTCTGCTATTGACTTACCTACAAAGGGATTAAATAAAGAACCCACTGTGCAATTTATGGGGCATCTAAAAGAGCATATCCTTCATTTATGATGATACTGATTAACCAGCGATGAGGATTTGTTCAATTCCAGCTATCCATTCAATGTGCACTTCCATGGGTAATTACTGCCTCTTTTATCTCTCACTTTATATTGGAACCAACAGAAGAATGACAGATCTGTTATCCAGGAATGCTGCTATTTTAACTCTGGGTATAATATCCCTGCCTTAACCTCTCTGCTTTCTACTTCAAATTTGTTCATTCAGACTTTTTTGATCCTCCTCTATCAAAGCAGTATAGATAGATGGATCTCCTTTTTCTCTGGCAGGTCTATTTCCTCAGAGGTTGATCGAGCTGATGGAAGAAGCATGCACTAAACGATAAAAATTAAACCTTTGGATCACATACCACACTACCTCAGGAAAACATTGGAAGTTGGTTTTCCCAATTGGATGTTAGAGTGGAAATGCATGTTGGGGATTCACAAATTCTGCCCTCAATCTATCCTAATAGCAATTGCTGAGGATTAGGAAAAGTGTCCTCTATGGTAGGGCAGTATGAATGGACATCAATCTCATCACAAATGACAACAAGAACAAAAATAGATTGATTTAATGAATGTCTTCCTTTGATTCTGGAGGTTTATGGTTTAAAGTCTGGTCTACCTGTCTGATTAGAAAAGGTCCCTTCTGGACAAGCGTCACACTGGTAGCAGCAAACTTGCTTGCCCTCAGGAACTCTTCTCCTTTCTCCTGCCTGGCACCTCTTGCTGCCACACCTGGCAAAGGGGATGGTCTGAAAGAGAAATACCAATGAATTATTTAATTGGTTCCCACATTCCTATTTCTATGCTCAGAATCTCTTCTAAACAAATTGTTCACCATTGTCTATCAAAAACCAGGAACAGCTATTAGGGGATGCAGGCCAGTGAAACTCCCAATCGACCAACAGATGCTGGAGATTGGAACAGGGGTTTCATCCTGCAAAGGAAGGCTTGTGACTGAACCACAGCATTTCTAAAAGAAAGAACTATGAGGATGCAACTGAGCAGAAATGGACTATGGAAATCACAGTTTTGGGCTGTAACTGCATTCTGCATTTCAAACAGAAATTGTTCCCTTTCTGGAATGATACAAATCAGACCTCAAATGTGTTACATGAAAAGCAGATTTGTCACGAAATGACTGCCATGGTTTCTGATTCAATTGAGTTAGAAGGATGTTCTGCATTTCAGGAAGAGAATGAATCTTTCCCAGAATTTACAACATTTCCTTGCAGCTCACCTTTGTGGCCCAGACAATTCCATCAGACTTAATGGTGAAATCATGGCCTGGGGGAGCCTCAGGATTCATTTGCCCAACTTTAATGGGGACAAAAGATTGATTGGGTAGGAAAAGCCAATTGAGAAGGTCATAACGAGCAGATCTCAGTCCATCTTCTGAGAAGAAGACTTCATCTCCAGCACTGTTGTTGAACTGCACATTGCCCAAAAAGGGAAGAATCTGAAATAAATGTGATCATTAGAAATAGGAGTATTTGGTTAGAGCTATGGTTATGGCTTGTATCAGAACATGGTGACAATTTTGAGAAGATGAATTTATGTCTGAAAAGCTAGAGGATTCTCTTGGTGGAGAATTGTGGAATCTGGAGTAACACCAAGTATTTACTTTGAAAATCTTTATCATTGGTCCTTTGTATCATGGTTTCTTTAAATAAAGCTTTACCAGAATAAGCAAATATGAAAAATTTCAGTGCCACATTCCAAAATTAATCATGTGCTTTTCCTCCTGAGATATTTGATTACATGTAGTTTTAAAGATTTACATTATCCCAAGGTCTTGTTATTGATTAATTCACTGTAGCAACGATTAAATGATTTGTATGGCAACAGAGTACAATTCCCTTGATTTTTTCTATCTAAGAATCGAACAGCGCACAATGCAGGAACCATGTTTGATGAAATGGAATCAAGGAAAAGGAAGTGCTTGCCCTGATTTGTCTCTTCACTGTTCAGAGAAGTTCAATGTTTATCCAGTAATGCAGAAAAGTCTGATGGGTTTGAGACAAACAACCCATTAAGACTATTCTGAGTCCTTCTTTATGTGCTCAGGTGGCTGCATTCACACAAGCTGAACAGTGCAATAAGCATAAAGCTGAACAAATGGGGGGAAGGGTCACGTAGGATGTTAAACTATAGAAACATAAACCAGGATTAAAATGAATTGAGTGTCTTTCTACAAGTTGGATTCAGGTTACATGCTGAGGGAAACGGAAGTTGTTCTGCAAATATGCCAACTAGGACTTCTTCTGACTTCTTGAAGCTTCTTTCTCAAACATAGACAGATTGTTGTTGTGGTCTCAGTTGACTTCTACTCCCTGTCATGGTTACCTCCTGAAACCCAGGTAAACATTGAAGCCTTTCAGGACTTTATGAAGGTCTTTCTTCTTTTTTTCTTATTTTTGTAATAACTTTTATTAATGTTCTATTAATTGCATTTCATAGTGCTTAATAAATGTGTTTTCTGGGTATTTAATTTGCTTAACAATACAGATTCCATTCTTACTCTCCAACCACTGGTAAAATAAGTTCCATGTCTGATCATATTCTGTGTCTTCTTTCTGTTTAATTTTAAATGTAAGTCTATCCATTCCTGCAGAGTCTAGTATCTTCTTAACTATCTCTTCCTCTTGCGGTCTTTCTTCATCTTTCCAATGTTGTACAAAAAAAATCCTCACAGCTGTTAAGATATGTGATACTAAATATATACTTTTCTGATCAAATTTTTCTGGTATCATCCCTAATAAAAATTGTTCAGCTATAAAATCTACATGTTTCCCTATTATCTTTTCTAGCCATCGGTGTATTTTTGTCCAGAATTTTTTTTTATTTTATCACAAGGCCACCACACATGATAAAATAAGCCCATCTTTAGACTACATTTCAAACATTAGCTAGACATACTTTTAAACATTTTAACGAATCTTCACTTCTCTTTTCCCCTCTCTCTAACCTCTTCCAACAAAACATTATTCTTAACTCATATTTTTCTAATAATTGCTTTTAATATGCATTGATATGATAACATGCGGATATTGAATCAGTAACTGAAGAAATGCATATGGGAATCTTCCTCTCTGAGAAACCACAGAAATTACCTGCCATGATTGGATATTTGGGGTCCTCTTTCCAAACCTCATCACGGTCGGTTGGGCTCTGGTTCCAAACATTGCATGTAATGCATGTGCCACAGCATAAATGGCATTGTAGATATTGTAACTTTCACCTGTCATTCTTGTTTCAAAAATGTAATTGGGCAGATTCTGCAGATTCTCCATTCCTGTACATAGTTTTTCCCCCTTTGGTGGGATCTCTCCTAATTTATGTATCTTGCAGTCAAAGACAACTTCCCACCATAGAGGGAGAAAGACATCTCCTTGGGGGTTCAAAGGGTCTAAAGACAGAACAAAATGATTGAATTCTGAGATATCCCCGGTGTGGTCTCTGAAATGCAAGACTCCATGGAAAGACTTTACAAATAACAATGAGTATTCAGATTCCGCCACACTAAGGTTCCAATGGGAGGTTAAGATCCAAACATTCTGAAATGTTGTCTTGCTTGATTTTACATGAAGAAGCAAAATTGTCTGTACACTTAAACTACAATCATAGTCTCCAAAAAGAAGAATCACTTCAGTTTTTGACCAAGTCTTGAAACTGAGAAATAATTGTTTCATTATAATCTCAAAACCATGTGATTTCAACCTTTCAGAGAAAGCCAGGCAGATCTCTTTCTCCTGGAGCATTGGGGTCAGAGTTGAGATGAAACGTTCTCCCCTCTCATCTTCAGGGGCCATAAGCCCAACCCAGTTCCACCGGAAATGCAGGAGCAGCTGGACTAAACCCACATATTGAGAAGATTCTTTAGGATTAATCCGCAAGAAGGAAGGATAAACTCTTCTCTCTCCCTGAGAGAACTCAAAGCCAACACCAAGCTGCAGAAAATGGAATTATTTTTTCAAAAACAAAGTAAAAGTTGACGTTCACTTTAGGAATCACCAGTTACACATTTTTATTGGTTGAGGTATGTTGGAAGACAAGAGAAAAAAACTAACAATCGGATTTAGAGAATAAATGGCACTAAAATGATGGCCACTTTTTAATAAAGAATTAACTAACAGTCACATGCTCATGATGTGCCTCCCCCACAGAACCCTTCCTGCTTTTGAGTAACCTTCTGATCTCTGTCTACTCCATACTGTATCCAAGAGAGCTCTCTTACCTGTGAGACCTTGAAGATGCTGAAGATGGAAGCCATCTGCCTTGAGGATTTGGGATTGAGGCCACCAATGATGGAGAACAGAGTGCCCTTCCAGCCACATTTGTAACCTGGAACCACTTGGCCTTGTGAGGAGAGTGTGGAGAGGCTGTTTAAGGAAATAACTATCTCCCTCTGGACATGGCCATAGATGTGGAAGCCAAGGGTGATGTTGGGGAGCAGAAGAAAATCCTTATTGACCTGGGAGACAGCAAACCTCAATGCAAGGATCTGCTGGTAGTTACTGGGGATGAGTCTATAGTGCGAAAAATACAGGGAATATTACAGTTAAGGTTGTTTGCTTGTAGAGTTTGCTTCAGTGTTTGGTTTGGTGCAGCAACATCCAAATTGGGTTTGGGTTTTTTTTAAGGATCTTTCTCAGCAAAACCTGAATGCTGCCATTCTATAATGGAAGAAGAAGGATGGGGAGAGTTGGTACAAGTAACCCTTTTGATATAACCTGAATATCTTAAGCCTTGTATTGAATCTGTATAACTTGCACATGATATATGACTGCAGCCAGATGCCTGGAACCTTGTCACCTCTTGGAGAGATAGCAAGAGGAGAAGTGACCAGAAAAATTCCAGCTCTGAGAGGAACTTCCTGAAAAACTTTTCTAAGATACATTCCCAGAAAAGGGGGAGGGGGATTAACATGTTGTTTCTTTGGTTGACTAAATCCACATTCATTTATCTGTTCCTGTATCCTGGGGGTATCTTAGACTCTGCTTTGGCTAGTATCTGGATTACTCCTTTCAATAAAGAATTTCTTTTGAAGTACCTAGCTTTCAGAAGTTCAGAATTGTGGCATATTTTAGGAGCTTGCTATTTTACTGAGAAAAGGAGAAGATGTATATTACACTAAGACAGTGCAGAATTCTAGAAGAAGTATTTTTGAAAGAGGTCCAGCTGAAACTTACCTATTATCTAAAAGAAGATTTGATGTATTAAAGTGTGGGACAGGAGAATTTAAACTAGCTCCCAAAGGCAAATTCCCACCAATAATATGATCACCAGGCCTATAGTAGCATTCCTCTAATGGGATATAATCCCTGAACACACACATGGTTTGTAGCCTCTTTGCTGTAGTTGGAGCCAGGAGCCAGAAGAGCATCAGCATCAACCATAGCATCATTCCTACCTGGTCATTCTTGTCAACTTCCCTCTTGGGACAGAAATAAAAGTTTAGGTAGAAACTGATTTGAAGGTTGAACTTGAAATTTCACTAGAGCTTTAGCAGATCAGACACCACCTATACCACCTGAATGGCCACAGAACAAATTTACAGCAAAGATGCTTCCTCTTACCTGTGTTTGGACTGTGATTAAAAAGGAAACAAAGACACCTGAGTCTCTTCAAACCCAGGAGTGAGCTTTTTGCAAGACAGGCTAAGGTCTCATCTTTTACCCCCATCTGGAGAACTCAGACATGTTTTTATAGCTTGGAAGATTTTGTATCTAGAAATCTACAGGGGATACACTAACAATTATTGTACTTCTGATGATTGCAAGGAAAAGCAAGTTTCTGTCCTTGTAGCAATAGCTTCTCATACACCCAATTGGAAAAGAAAACATTCTTGTGTTTCTTGTCATGTCCAGAGCAGATCGAGTCATGCTGAAGTTGTGAATTTGACCTCCATGAACCAATATTTGATGGCCTGTTATAGAGAAAAGTCTGTCAACCTCTTCTCTAAAGCACCTGAAGGAAGGAGGAGAAGTAATGGATTGAACCTTATCAAGGAACGATCCAACTAGAACTAAGGAAAAATTTCCCAACAGGACAATTGATAGCATAGCATAGCATAGCATAGCATAGCATAGCATAGCATAGCATAGCATAGCATAGCATAGCATAGCATAGCATAAAATAGAGGAAGGAGAGGAGAGGAGAGGAGACAATTTTATTTATTTATTTGTTTGTTTGTTTATTTTTTGTTTATTTATTTATTTGTTTATTTTTGTCAATTGCTTACATGATAATAGGTATCAGTAAAAACATAGTTTTGAATACATGAGATAGATACTTATAAGAAAAATAAAAAGAAACAATAGGAAAGGGATGGTAGGCACATTGGTGCACTACAGGCCTCTTAGGAAAGGGGTGAAGTTGCTGTTGCTGAAATCGTATTTCGTGCAATCAAGTTTGGTGCTATTAACCTTGAGTTTGTATCTTAATGCCTTTTTGGCTATGTATTCACAGTGGGCTCTAGCACTTAGATCATTAGAGATGAGAACTCCAAGGTCCTTGACAGAGTTTGAATCATCAACAAGGTCTTGACTATTCAGCCTGTATTTTATTTTCTGATTTTTTTTGTCAATATGTAGGACAGAGCATTTATTTGTTGAGATTTGAAGTTGCCATTTGTTTGACCATTCTGATACATAGTCAAGGTCTTTTTGAAGGGTAGCAGTTTTCTCTATGGTATTGAACAGCTTTACAACATCAGCGAAGAAAACGCAGTTGCTCTTAATATGAACACAGAGGTCATTTGTGTAGAGTATGAATAGAGTTGGACCTAGAACACTGCCTTGGGGACACCACTATTGACAGGTACAGAATTTGACAGGACACTCCCAATTTTGACCATTTGTTGTCTGTTTGACAGTTATGCAGTTGTCCAGAGATACCGTAAGATTTTAGTTTTAGGAGTAGTTTGTCGTGTACCACTGAATCAAAGGCTTTACAGAAGTCTATGTAGATTGCGTCTATTGTTTTGCCCTGATCGAGTTGTGTAGTCCATATGTTTTTGCAGTGTAAGAGTAGCAGATTACAAGAGAGTGTTTTTCTGAAACCAAATTGTTTATTGGAGAGTAGGTTGTTTGTCTCTAAGTAGAGGATAATGGATTGGTTAATAATTGATTCCATGACTTTACAGGTGACACAGCATTAGTAGATTGGTCTGTAATTTTTAGCTAGGCTGGGGTCTCCCTTTTTGAAGATGGGGATGACTGTGGCTTGTGACCATAGGTTAGGCAAGGAGCTGGTCCTGAAAGATTTTTCAAAGATTATGCTTAGAGGTTCTGCTATGGCAGTGGATAGCATTTTTAAGAAGTACGCACGTATTCTGTCCGGTCCAAAAGATAGAGATGGTTTTAGATTGCGCAGTGCTTTTTCAACATTGTCTTTTGTAAAATTGATATGTATTAGATCATTGCAGTTGTCTGTGGTTCGACTAGGAAATACTGGGCATGATCAATTGCTTTTTACAAATACTGAGCCAAAGAATGTGTTAAAGATGTTGGCTTTAATGGTGTCATCATTGCAGTCTTTACCATTAGGTCCTTTCAGGGGTGGGATGGACCTTGAGTCTTTTAGTTTGTTGTTTACAAAATTGTAGAAAGCACAGGTGGAATTCGTGCGTAGAAGGTTTTCCTCTTGTTTAATGTGATAATTGGTGCATTCAGTCTTTATCTGGTGGAATAAATATACTTATACCTATTGTTTTGTAAGTGATTAAATCAAAATAAATAAATAAAAAATAAATAATCGTAGCTTTTTCTCTGGTAATATTTCACTACTAACTAGAGTATACAAAACATTTGCTAGACCAATTATCAAACATTTATTTATTTTATTGATTTGATTTGTCAATCGCTTACAGGATAATGGGTATGGGTGTAGGCATGTGTGGGAATGCAGGAAGTAGGTGAGGATGAATGGGGACGGTGGGACAGGGATGGTAGGGACGATGGTGTGCTCTTGAATATCCCTTACAGGCCTCTTAGGAATGGGTATTCTTTTCCTTCCTTCCTTCCTAAATAGACTCACAGCAATCCAAGAAAGACAACGATCAGCAACAGTCAATAGGAAAAATGCAGGAATCCAAAACAGTGAACATCAGAACATCTAGCAATAAGCAACTCACAGCAACAATGGAACAGCGAGGAAACCAGGTTTCTGGCTCCATCTTATGGCCGTTTGAGGAACCACAACCAATTAAAATTACTGCATTCCCTTAAAGAGACAGTATTAAATGTCTATCCTGGTTTATATATTTCCAACCCAACTGTTAGGTGACTATCAATTCCTAACATTCTCCCCTTTAGGTAGGACAATATATAAAACCTTACAGTTTAAGTCCATAATCCTCACAGCAAGCCTTATGATTTACAGAGCCTTGGGCTTTTGTAAAATGATTTGCAATGTTATTCTCTGACATGCAGTACTCCAGTTTAATCATTTTACTTTGCACACATTGTCTCACATTTAAATATCTTAAATCTGTGTCTTTCGTTCTTGTTTTAACAGCAATATTTGAAGCCATCTGTATTGCTGATTGGTTATCTTCGTAAAAAACAATAGAAACTGTTACATCAATTCCCATGTCAATCAATAGTTGCTAATAAGAAACTAAATCTGTACATAATAGAGAGAAACATGATAATTCAGCCTCCATTGTTGATAAACTTAAACGTTTCTGTCGAATAGACCTCCATCCAATAAACACCTTTCCTAATAATACTAGAGTACCCGATGTCGATTTATGTGTATTTACGTCTGTAGCGAAACTTGTATCAGCATATGCAGTTAAACTTAGTTCATCCTTAGGCTCCAAATATAATGCATAATGCACCATTTGTTTCAGATACCTTAACACATGCTTAGCAGCTTGCCAGTGCCTTTCAGTTGCCTCAGCCTTAAACCTAGCTAATTGGTTAATACTGAATGCTATATCTGGCCTTGATCAATTACTGAGATAAGATAAGCTACCAATCAAGGACTGATAAATATCTTTATCAAAAACAGGTCTTTGTATATCACTATGGCTAAACTCCTGGCTCATCGGTGTTTTAGCTGGTTTACAAAGTTCCATTTTAAAATGATTTAGTAATTGGTTAAATTTATCTGCCTGTGAGATTTTGTATCCTCCCGCAATTTTATCTATTTTTAAACCAAGATATTGTTTAATTTCTCCTAATTGTTTTATTTTAAATTTCTTTTTTAACAGTGAAATAATCTCAGTAGCTTCTTGTGCAGTTTTGGTGATTAATGCTATGTCATCAGTGAACAATAGCAACAATGAAATTATACCGTCACTTTCCCTTTTGAACAAACATGGATCAGCCATGCCAGCTACAAAACGTATCATAGTTAATTCCTTAACTATACACTGATTCCACTCATATCCTGATTGCTTTAAGCCATAAAGGCTCTTTTTCAATCTCCAGCAATCAGTTGCATTATCATTTTTGAGACCTAAAGGTTTCTTTAAATATATAGTGTGTTGCAACAGTGCATGCAGATATGCCATCCCTACATCTAAATGATTTATAATGTATTTCTCCTTAGCTGCCCACACTAATGCTGCTCATAATGTAGTAGCCTTCAGACTAGATGAAAACACCTCATCGTAGTCGTTTGCTGTCTGATTGAACCCTTGTGCTACTAACCTGGCTTTATGGGTAACAATCCCATCCACACTTGTCTTAAGTTTATAAGTCTACTTACACCCTATAGTATGTTTACCTGGTGGTAACCTGACATTTTTGTATACCTCCAACTTTTGTAAGTATTTCAGTTCTTTATCCATTGCTTCCTGCCAAGCAGCCTGATCCTTAGCAGGATACAGTTTCAGTTCATTATAGTTACCAGGAACTGTATTCACTTGGCATACAACACTAGCCTGATATCTATCAGGTGGTCGTATTACTTGGGTTGAATGTCTCGGTAATACAGGGCTTACTGGTGGACTCTCCTGTTCTTTTACTTCTTTAATGGCTATTGATGGTTTAACTATTTCATCATTAGGGACTACTTGGGTGTCAATAATAACATCATTGTTGGATTCCTGTTCCAGTTTATGCCACCCAACGTTCTCAAGAAATTTAGCACTAGTGCTGCAGTAAATATTAGATGTGCCTTGATCCCAAAATCTAAACGATCTATGGTTGGCCTCAAAACCTATGAAAAATAATTTCCTAGCTCTATATTGCCATTTCAGTCTTACTTGTGAGGTAATATGCACCCATGCTGGAGCTCCAAATGTGTGTAGATAACTTAAATTTTTGCTTTCTGCCATGCCAACAAGTGAATGGTAATTCACCAGTTGTTATGTTCACCACATTGTTTAAAACATGGTTGCTACACGTTATAACCTCACCCCACAATGTTTCAGGCAAACCTAAATCAGAAAACGTAGTGTGAGCCATAGCTTGTAATGTTTGCCCCCTTCGTTCTATAAACAAGTTATGTTGTGGTCTGTAAGGTGCAGAACATTTATGCTCAACACCAGCCAATTTTAACATCGTTTGGAATCTATTATTAATAAACTCAGTCCCGTTATCAGTAACTAAAGTCATTACCCTATGTTTCATTTTTCTTTCTGCAAACCTTAGCCAATTAAAGAAATTTTGGAATGTTTCTGTTTTATATTTCATTAAATAGCAGAAACCGTACCATGAGTAATGATCCATAATAATCAAAATATAGCAGGTACCTCCTAAACTAGGTTTTTTAGGACCAATTATGTCAGCAAAAACAACCGGTACTGTGTATTCACACTAACTCTCAGTTATCTGAGCTTGGTATGGCCTGGGTCCATAACCAGTGTTGAGGTAATTCCCCGTTAGGAGAATGAGTGCACACAGGGAGACGTAGTGAGAGTAACGTTGCATAAGACACGGCCAGCACACAGATACACTGAATAGTAAAATGTAGGTTTTTACTTCCAGTAAACAGTTAACCAAAGTCCAACAAACAGTCCACATCCTACACGGTTAAAGCAGTCAGTGTTCAGTCCAGGGATAATCCAAATAACAAAGCCCAGTATCATAAACAGTTCAGTAAATAGACTCACAGCAATCCAAGAAGAACAACGATCAGCAACAGACAATAGGAAAAATGCAGGAATCAAAAACAGCGAACATCAGAACATCTAGCAACAAGCAATTCACAGCAACAACAGAACAGCTAGGAAACCAGATTATTGGCTCCATCTTATGGCCGTTTGAGGAACCACACCCAATTACAATTACTGCATTCCCTTAAAGAGACAGTATTAAATGTCTATCCTGGTTTACATATTTCCAACCCAATTGTTAAGTGACTATCAATTTCCAGTAGCCTTGATCCCTTTCATGGGCTGCAGCTGTGAAGGCTGTTTAAAAGGATGGACTGTACAAGGGCCAGTGCTGGAAACAAAGCGTGAAAATATTTCTAGTCTGTCCGTTCTTATCTGAGTTTGGCATCCTTCCCAGTGTGTGTATTTTGATATCTCCTGGATATCTTATCTTATCTTAAGAGCTCTTCAAGCTCTTATCCAGCCTTGTCTCAGTAATTGCTTCAGTATGGTTTGTGTTTTTTTTTCTATTTATAATTTATATGTATTTTGAGTATGAATGGAAGTTCTTCCTTTTTGCAACTGTTTGTGGGGGAGTTTTTTGTCTCCAGTAAATGATATTTGGAGCTTTCAAGCCAAGTTGAAGGAATTATAGACTTCACCTTTTTTTGTGACTCTGTTGCTTGTGTATTTCAACCTGGGACATCACACTGTCAGACTAGTGACTGGAAAATAACTCTAAAACAACATAGTATGATTGATTTGCGTGGCTGGCGCAACGTGCAATAAGTTCACATGATGCAACAGGATTGTGTGTTTGTTAGCACGATTTTCTTAGGCTTAGGGATTTTCTGACTTTCGCTGTGAGTTGTATTCTGTTGGGGGGTTACATGAAAGGAAGCTCAACCAATCTCATAGTACACATGTTGGATACATACAATACATGTAACCATACAATATATGTAACCATACAATAAAGGTTTGAATTGGATTGATTTGATGTCCACCATCAATGGTAAAAAGTTGCTTCTTAGCTTTTACACTTCCAACATTCATTTGAAATACCTTTATACATTCTGGATAAGTTATCCGGTGTTAAATGCCAGCAATATAACATCTTTTTAAAAATTCTTTTAAATTATAGTGTAGTGTAAATTTTAAACCTTTCATCTACATATTACTGAAGCATCAATTATATCCAAAATTCTTTGCCCACTGAATCATACAATGTTTTACATGTTCACTTTCCAAATTCAATTTCAATAACATTTTTATAAATCTTAGTAATAATATATTCATCACTACCACACAGTAATATTTCCAATTCATTTTTAGCAAAATCAAACCTGCAACTCTTTTTATCTGATTTAAATCATTCTTTCAGTTGTTGATATATAAAGCAAAAGTAAACATAACCTTCTAATTCAAGTTCTTCCCTCAAATTTCATATAGGTCCACCAGAGTTGAAATATGCTAGGTTACCATACGTCCTTCAGTCTGGTTTGCCACCACTTCTTTTGTTTTAAAAAAGCTTCTTGGGGGGGGGCATCCAAAGAGGCAACTTCATCTAGAAACTTGTTTTATATTTATTCCAAACTCTTAGTATGGCACCTCTAGCAAAGTGATTATTAAAATCAACATTAACTTTAACTTTATTGCACCATAAATAACTCTGCCATCCAAACCTTAATTCGTGGCCCTCTAATACAAGGAGCCTCTTACTCTGGAGGTTCACCCACTCTTTTAACCAGGCCAGACAACATGCCACAAAATTCAATTTCAGGTCTGGTAAACCAAATCCCCCTCTTTCCTTCAAATTTTGTAGTAATTTGTATCTAATTCTTGGTTTTTTTCCATTGCCATATAAACTTAGAAACATGTGAAATAATAAACACAGTTTTAATAACAAGTTTTCCTTCCATACATGGCATTGAACCTGACTAAGGACACTTTGAAAATATGAAAAACAAAAGACTGACCACAGGAATATTGTAAGCAGTTGCAGAACTTGATAAGGAATTCTTTTATGGACAAATCCCTCCTTCAGGTCATCGTTTATTAGAAATCCTATCATATTCTAAACATGCCATAAAGACAAATATAAATGAGGCTAATCATAGCATTACTTACAAATTCTTATTTCTTACTATGTTTTCTCTACAATTCAGATCAGGCATCAGCAGAATAATGTAGCATTTGTGGGAAAAGATACAAACCAAGAGAGCAGCTCCAGAGGCCAAAATAGAGAAGATCTCCATAGCCACCATGGACTTCCCTTTGGTGCTCAGGTAGGTAGGGAGGAAGGAGATCCAAACACTGCAAAAGACCAACATGCTAAAAGTAATGAACTTGGCTTCATTAAAACTATCAGGAAATTTCCTAGCTAGAAATGCCATTGTGAAACTGACAGGGGCCAAAAGTCCTAGGTAGGAGAGGACACCATAAAACATTACAGCTGAGCCTTGCTTACATTCCAAGATGGTCTCTCCAAACAAGGAGTGGAAGTCCAATTTAAGAAATGGGGGAGAGGTTCCCAGCCAAGTGGCACAAAGAAGGGCTTGGACCAGGCACAGGCTATGATAATGGAGTTTGAAAGTGGTTTTCCTAAGAATTTCCTTGTCTTGTTCCCTGGCTTGGTGGCCATGGAGGCCAGAACCATCATGACAGTCTTTGCCAACATAGAGGAAAATGCAAGGGAAAAGAGAATGGCAAAGGCAGACTGTTGGAAGAGACAGGTGATCTTCCCTGGTTGATCAATGAATAGGAAGGAGCAAAGGAAGCAGAGCAGGAGGGAGACAAGGAGGATATAAGTGAGGTCTCAGTTGTTGGCCACACGATTGGTGTGTCATGGTGTTTATAGAAAATCAACAGGACTGCAGAAGTGATCACAGAGAGAAAAAGAGCAAGGAATGATAAAATGTATCCCAGGGTGTCTTGGTAGGCAAGGACGTGGATCTTCTTGGCAATGCATTGGTCCTTGTCCCTGTTGGGAAATTGTTCTTCTAGGCAGGGTTCACAGTGAGCTGCATCTGAAATCAAAAGTCATTGTCTAAGGAATTTTTGAGAAACTGCAATGTACATTATCCCTTCCACAAAGGTGATAGAGGTGATTCCTTTCTGCTGGTGATCTACCTAAAAAGGAAGTAATGAAATAATCCCCTGTGCTATTAATGGGGCATCAAAAAGAGCAAATCATCCTTCATTTATGATGATCCTGGGGATAGATTGTCCAGAGACAAGGATTTATTCAGTTCCAGCTATCCATTTATTGTACACTTCCTTGAGTAATTGAGATTCCTGCCTGTGTTTCTCCCAGTTTATATTTTATTTTATAATGGAACCCACAGAAGACAGACAGATCTGTTATCAAGGAATTCTGCTGTTTTTTTTGTGTGTGTGTACATTATCTGTTAACCTGATAACCTTAACTTCTCTGCTTGTACATCAAATCTGTTCCTTCCTCCCTCCTGCTTTATTGAAGAGACATAAATAGATGGATTTCCTCTTTCTCTGACAGGTGTATTTCCTCAGCATTTGAAAGAGAGGCCAGAAGAGAAACACTTTAAATGATCAAACAAAAGCTTGGACCACACGCCCAACTTCCTTAGGAAAAGAGTGGAAGAAAATTGGAGGTGAAAGTAGAATCAGAAATGAAAATTGGGGATTGATAAATTGTGCCCTCAAACTATCTTTGCTGAGGATCGAGAAAGGTGGCCTCTGTGGCCAGGGCAGTTTAGATCAATAGAAAGGTTCTATTTAAAAATATGAGTGCTTGTCAATCTTATAAAAATGACACAAAAACAAAAATATATTGATTTAATGAATGTCTTCCTTTGATTCTGGAGGATTAAGATTTAAAGTCTGGTGTACCTGTCTGATTAGAAATGGTCCTTTCTGGACAAGTGTCACACTGGTAGCAGCAAACCTGCTTGCCCTCGGGAACTCTTCTCCTCTCTCCTGCCTGGCATCTCTTTGTGCCACACCTGGCAATGGGGATCATCTAAAAAATAAGTATTTGAAATTGCTTAAGCAATCAATCTGCTACATTCATTCTTTTCCCCAGTCCTACTTCTGTGTTCAGACTCCCTTCTAAAGAGATACATTGCCATCGTCTATCAGAAATATGGAACATCTCCTGAGGGATTCAGGCCAGTGACATTCAAGACACATCCATGGATGTGGGAGATTGGAACTGGGGTTTCCTCATGCAGAAAAAGGCTTGTGACTGAACCACAGCATTTCTAAAATAAGAACCATGAGGATAAAACTGAGTGATAATGGAGAATGGAAATCACTGTTGCTTCCTGTAATTGCATCCTGTGTTTCAAGCAGAAGTCGTTCCCAAGCCTAACCCTTTGTGAAATGACACAAATCAGACCTCAAATGTGTTACATGCAAAGCAGATTTTTCACCAAATGACTGCCATAATTTCTGACTCAATTGATTATTTGTCAAGTTAGAAAGATGTTCTGCATCTCAGGAAGAGAATGAATCTTTCCCTGGACTTACAATACTTCCTTGCAGCTCACCTTTGTGGCCCACATGATTCCATCAGAGTTAATAGTGAAATCCTGACCTGGGGAAGCCTCAGGATTTACTTATCCAACTTTCATGGGGACAAAAGATTGATTGGGGAGGAGAACCCAGTTGAGAAGATCATAATGAGCAGATCCCAGTCCATCTTCTGAGAAGGAGACACTAAAATGATGGCTTCCCTTTAATAAAGAGTAATATAAGAGTCACAAGCTCATTATATGCCCACCCCTCAACAAAAAACTACTTTTAGTTTCATCTTGGCTTCTGTATGTGCTTTTGATCTTTGTCTATTCCATACTGTATCCAAGAGAGCTCTCTTACCTGTTGGACCTTAAAGATGCTGAAGATGGAGGCCATCTGCCTTGAGGACTTGGCACTGAGACCACCAATGACAGAGAGCAGACTGTCCTGCTGGTGACATTTGTAACCTGGAACCACTTGGCCTAGTGAGGAGAGAATGGAGAGGCTATTTAAGGAAATAGCTATCTCCCTCTGGAAATGACCATAGTTATTGAAACCAAGGGTGATGTTGGGGAGCAAAATAAAATCCTTACTGACCTGGGAGACAGCAAACATCAATGCAAGGAACTGCTGGTAGTTACTGGGGATGAGACTGTAGTGATAAAAACATTAAGGAACATTATAGGAAAGCTTGTGTATGGATTTAGCATTTGCTTCACTTTTGGGGGGGGGGACTTTTGGGGGCAGAAACTCCCAAATTTCATTGGGTTTGGGTTTTTATTCCCCAAAGGATTTTCCTTGACTAATCTTGGATGACTTTGTGAGAAAGGAGATAGGCCTTTCCGTCATGGACTGTTTTGTATTCTCTATCATCCCTGCCATATTCACTTTGCTGCAGTGGCTGAAATCCTTTCCAGCTGCTCCCTTTTCACCATAATTATTTAAGGTCTGTCTTGGAGAAGCTTCTTCGGGTAAGGTACAGATTGCTGAGCACAGGACTACAATGAGGGTCACGTCATAAATTTACTGAAGGCCATTATTCATGGGCAATGCTGATTCCAAAACTGACAGGGATTTTTGTAACTCCTGAACACATGAAAGTGTTGTGATTTTATTTGAATTTTCTACCACAAGTTACTGATGATATTCATATTTTAATTTGACTTCTTCACTAGGGCAGCACAGCTTCTCTCTCCATTTTTGTTGTTTATCATCTTCCTGATGAAGAGAATGCTTAGAACTTTTTGAAGGGCTTGCTGGGTTTTTTTGAAGAATGCACAAAATGTGAATTACACCAGGACAGTACAAAAGACTAGAAGTATTTCTGAAAAAAAGTCTCCGAATTTAAGAAACAATATATCTGCATGTTTCCCCTCCAGCTGAAACTTACCCAATAGTGAAATCAAAATTCAGTGTATTAAAGTGTGGGACAGTATAATCCAAACTTCATCCCAAGGGCAAATTCCCATCTATAATGAGATCTCCAGGCCTATTGTAGCTTTCCTCTAATGGGATATAATCCCTGAACACACACATGGTTTGCAGCCTCTTTGCTGTAGTTGGAGCCTGGAGCCAGAAGAGCAGCAGATGCATCAGTAGTAGCATGACTCCTGCCCAGTGAATCTTATTACCTTCCCTCCTAGAACAAAAATCAAGGTTTATGCAGAAACTGATTTGAAGATTGCTCCTGAAATCTCACTGGAGCTTTAGAACTGAGCTCTTTGCAAGACAGGTAAAGGTGACACGTTCTGCCCCCCACAGCTGGTGAACTCAGATGTATTTTTTAAAACAGGTTTTATCCTGGAAGATCTTTGTGTCTAGAAATCCACAGGGGATACATGAAAAAAGACTGTTCTTCTGATAATTTCAGGGAAAAGCCACTGTCCTATTCCCTTAGCAACAGCTTCTCTTCATGCAGCAGAATGGAAAACATGTTTGCGTCTCTTTTTGTAATTAACAGAGCAGATGGAGTCATGGGGAAAGTTGTGTAGTTGACCTGCATGAAAGAGATCCCTGCACACAAGATGGATGTTTGGCTTACACCCTCATCTTCTCAGATTGCATGAGTGCTACTTGGGAATAGTGGCAAAGGGCAGAAATGGAATTTGAGGAAGAATCTCAGGGTATTAACTGCAATTTTTTGGCAAGGCTTGCAAATTGCTGTTGCTGTAGCCGAATGGTAGGAATTGTCATCTAGGTGTCTCTTTCGGTCTTTTGGGGTGCTGCTCTCCAAAGTTCCAAGTCTGAAACTCTTTTCTTAAAGATTCATTCACAGGACCAGTTGGGATTGTTGCTATTGTACTGCACCAGCATTCCTAAGATGTTCTTAAAGAGGGAGTGCATAAGCGCACTAGCGTGCCTACCGTCCCTTTGTTACTATCTTCATTTACCTTTATTTACTTTCTTTGCTCCTGTTTATGTTCATTCTTATACTTGTTATCTTGTACATGTTTGACAAATAAATAAATAAGTAATAAGTAAGTAAATAAATAATTGAATAAATAAATAAATCTTCTTGCTAAAGAAACCATGATACAAATGACCATTGATAATGGCCTATTTTTTTTTTTGTAGTTTCAGAGTAAATACTTGGTGTTACTCCAGATTCCTCAATTCTCCACCAAGAGAATCCTCTAGCTTTTCAGACATAAATTCATCTTCTCAAAATTGTCACGATGTTCTGATAGAAGCCATAACCGTAGATCTAACCAAATACTCCTATTTCTAAACATCACATTTATTTCAGATTCTACCCTATTTGGGCAATGTGCAGTTCAACAACAGTGCTGGAGATGAAGTCTCCTTTTCAGAAGATGGACTGGGATCTGCTCATTATGACCTTCTCAATTGGCTTTTCCTACCCAACCAATCTTTTGTCCCCATGAAAATTGGGCAAGTAAATCCTGAGGCTCCCCCAGGCCAGGATTTCACCATTAAGTCTGATGGAATTGTCTGGGCCACAAAGGTGAGCTGCAAGGAAATGTAAATTCTGGCAAAGATTCATTCTCTTCCTGAAATGCAGAACATCCTTCTAACTCAATTGAGTCAGAAATCATGGCAGTCATTTCGTGACAAATCTGCTTTTCATGGAACACATCTGAGGTCTGATTTGTGTCATTCCACAAAGGGAACAATTTCTGTTTGAAATGCAGAATGCAATTACAGCAAAAATCAGTTATTTCCATGGACCATTTCTGCTCAGTTGCATCCTCATAGTTCTTTCTTTTAGAAATGCTGTGGTTCAGTCACAAGCCTTCCTTTGCAGGATAAAATCCCAGTTCCAATTTCCAGCATCTGTTGGTCGATTGGGAGTTTCACTGGCCTGCATCCCCTCGTAGCTGTTCCTGGTTTTTGATAGGCAATGGTGAACAATTTGTTTAGAAGAGATTCTGAGCATAGAAATAGGAATGTGGGAACCAATTAAATAATTCATTGGTATTTCTCTTTCAGACCATCCCCTTTGCCAGGTGTGGCAGGAAGAGGTGCCAGGCAGGAGAAAGGAGAAGAGTTCCTGAGGGCAAGCAAGTTTGCTGCTACCAGTGTGACGCTTGTCCAGAAGGGACCTTTTCTAATCAGACAGGTAGACCAGACTTTAAACCTCCAGAATCAAAGGAAGACATTCATTAAATCAATCTATTTTTGTTCTTGTTGTCATTTGTGATGAGATTGATGTCCATTCATAGTGCCCTACCACAGAGGACACTTTTCCTAATCCTCAGCAATTGCTATTAGGATAGATTGAGGGCAGAATTTGTGAATCCCCAACATGCATTTCCACTCTAACATCCAATTGGGAAAACCAACTTCCAATGTTTTCCTGAGGTAGTGTGGTGTGTGATCCAAAGGTTTAATTTTTATCATTTAGTGCATGCTTCTTCCATCAGCTCTATCAACCTCTGAGGAAATAGACCTGCCAGAGAAAAAGGAGATCCATCTATCTATACCGCTTTGATAGAGTAGGATCAAAAAAGTCTGAATGAACAAATTTGAAGTACAAAGCAGAGAGGTTAAGGCAGGGATATTATACACTGAATTAAAATAGCAGCATTCTTAGATAACAGATTTGTCATTCTTCTGTTGGTTCCAATATAAAGTGAGAGATAAAAGAGGCAGTAATCTCAACCTGAAAGCCTCATTACCCATGGAAGTGCACATTGAATGGATAGCTGGAATTGAACAAATCCTCATCACTGGTTAATCAGTATCATCATAAATGAAGGATATGCTCTTTTAGATGCCACAAAAATTGCACAGTGGGTTCTTTATTTAATCCCTTTGTAGGTAAGTCAATAGCAGAAAGGAAATATGCATATCAAAAGACAAAGAATTTTGATTTCAGATGCAGTTCATTGTGAATCCTGCCCAGAAGACCAATTTCCCAACAAGGACAAGGACCAATGCTTTGCCAAGAAGATCCACTTCCTTGCTTACCAAGACACCCTGGGATACATATTAGTTTTTCTTGCTCTTTTACTATCTGGGATCACTTGTGCAGTCCTGTTGATTTTCTATAAACACCATGACACACCGATTGTCAAAGCCAACAACCGAGGTCTCAGCTACATCCTCCTAGTCTCCCTTCTGCTCTGCTTCCTCTGCTCCTTCCTCTTCATTGGTCAACCAGGGAAACTCACCTGTCTCTTCCAACAATCTGCCTTTGCCATTCTCTTTTCTCTTGCAGTTTCCTCTGTGTTGGCAAAGACTGTCATGGTGGTTCTTGCCTTCATGGCCACCAAGCCAGGGAACAAGACAAGGAAACTCTTAGGAAAACCACTGTCAAAATCTATTATCATAGCCTGTCCCCTAGTCCAAGCCCTTCTTTGTGCCACTTGGCTGGGAACCTCTCCCCCATTTCTTAACTTGGACTTCCACTCCTTGTTTGGAGAGATCATCTTGGAATGTAAGCAAGGCTCAACTGTAATGTTTTATGGTGTCCTCTCTTACCTAGGACTTTTGGCTCTTGTCAGTTTCACAGTGGCATTTCTAGCTCGGAAATTGCCTGATAGTTTTAATGAGGCCAAGTTCATTACTTTTAGCATGCTGGTCTTTTGCAGTGTTTGGATCACCTTCCTCCCTACCTACCTGAGCACCAAAGGGAAGTCTATGGTAGCCGTGGAGATCTTCTCCATCTTTGCTTCTGGGGCTGGTCTCTTTGTTTGTATCTTTCTTCCCAAATGTTATGTTATAATACTGAGGCCCCATCTTAATTGTAAAGAAAATATAGTAAGAAACAAGAATTTCTAATTAATGCTAGGATTAGCCTCATTTGTATTTATCTTTGTGACATATTTAAAATGTGATAATATTTCTAATAAATGATGACGTGAAGGAGGAATTGGTCCATAAAAGAATTCCTTATCAAGTTCTGCAACTGCTTACAATATTCCTGTGATCAGTCTTTTGTTTTTCGTGTTTTTAAAGTGTCCTAAGCGAGGTCCAATGCCCTGTATGTATGGAAAACTTGTTATTAAAGATGTATTTCTTATTTATTTATTTATTTATTTATTTATTTATTTATTTATTTTATTTGATTTGCCAATTGTTTACAAGATAATAAGTATAAGTGTATACATAGTTGTGAATACATGAAATGGGTACATATAAGAAAAATAAAAGAAGAAGAGAAACAATAGGACAGGGACGGTAGGCACGTTGGTGCGCTTATGCACGCCCCCTACAGACCTCTTAGGAAAGGGGTGAGGTCAATAGTAGACAGTCTAAGGTTAAAGTTTTTGGGGTTTGGGGAAGAAACTACAGAGTCGGGTAGAGTATTCCAGACATTGACCACTCTATTGCTGAAGTCGTATTTCCTGCAATCAAGTTTGGTGCGGTTTACTTTGAGTTTGTATCTATTGTGTGCTCTTGTGTTGTTATGGTTGAAGCTGAAGTATTCACTGACAGGTAGGACATTGCAATGTATGATTTTATATACCATGCTTAAGTCAGACCGAAGACGGCGTAATTCAAGATTTTCTAGTTCTAGAATTTCAAGTCTGGTGGCATAAGGTATTCTACAACGAGTAGAGGAGTGGAGAACTCTTCTTGTGAAATATTTCTGGACTTTCTCAATTGTGCTAATATCAGATACGTAATGTGGGTTCCAGACTGATGAACTGTATTCGAGTATTGGTCTAGCAAATGTTTTGTATGCTCTGGTTAGTAGTGTGATATTACCAGAGAAAAAGCTACGTAGGATTAGGTTAACAACTCTTAATGCCTTTTTGGCTATGTAGTTGCAGTGGGCTCTAGCACTTAGTATTCCAAGGTCCTTTACAGAGCTTGGGTCATCAACAAGTTCTTGACTATTCAGCTTGTATTTTATTTTCTGATTTTTTTGCCAATATGTAAGACAGAGCATTTATTTGTTGAGATTTGAAGTTGCCATTTGTTTGACCATTCTGATACATAGTCAAGATCTTTTTGTAGGGTAGCAGTATTGTCTGTGGTATTGAACAGCTTTACATCATCAGCGAAGAGAACACAATTGCTCTTGATATGATCACAGAGGTCGTTTATGTAGAGTATGAAGAGAGTTGGTCCTAGAACACTGCCTTGGGGGACACCACTATTGACAGGTACTGGATTTGATAGGACGCTCCCGATTTTGACCATTTGTTGTCTGTTTGACAGGAATGCTTCTATCCAGTTATTCAGTTGTCCAGAGATACCATAGGATTTTATTTTTAGGAGTAGTTTGTCGTGCACCACTGAATCAAAGGCTTTACAGAAGTCTATGTAGATTGCGTCTATTGCTTTGCCCTGGTCGAGTTGTGTCGTCCATATGTTTTTGCAGTGTAAGAGTTGTAGATTACAGGATAGTTTTTTTCTGAAACCAAATTGTTTATTGAAGAGTAGGTTATTTGTCTCTAAGTGGAGGATGATGGATTGGAGGATGATGGATTCCATGACTTTACAGGTGACGCAGCATAAGGAGATTGGCCTGTAATTTTCAACTAGGCTTGGGTCTCCCTTTTTGAAGATGGGGATGACTGTGGCTTGTGACCATAGGTTAGGCAAGGAGCTGGTCCTGAAAGATTTTTCAAAGATTATGCTTAGAGGTTTGGCTATGGCAGTGGATAGCTTTCTTAAGAAGTAGGCACATATTCCATCCGGTCCAATAGATAGAGATGGTTTTAGATTGCGTAGTGATTTTTCAACATTGTCTTCTGTGAAATCGATATGTATTAGATCATTATTGTTATCTGTGGTACGGCTAGGAAATACTGGGCATGATCCAATGCTGTTTACAAATACTGAGCCGAAGAATGTGTTAAAGATGTTGGCTTTAATGGTGTCGTCGTTGCAGTCTTTACCATCAGGTCCTATCAAGGGAGGGATGGACCTTGAGTCTTTTAGTTTGTTGTTTACAAAATTGTAAAAAGCATGGGTGGAATTGGTGCTTAGAAGGTTTTCCTCTTGTTTAATGTGATAATTGGTGCATTCGGTCTTTATCTGGTGGCATAAATTTTTGTATCGGTTTTTGAAATTGGTAACGTGACCAGATTTGTTTTTCCTCCAGAGTGATCTCTTTTTGGATTGAAGTTTCCTTATTGATATGGGTAATCTGCTTTTTTGTTTTGTTTTGGGAGTTGTTGTTGGTACATATAGTTTGATGACTCTTTTGACTTCAAGTAAAAATATGTTGTAATGGTCTTCAACAGTATTGCATCCAGTGAATAGAGATTGCCAATTCAGGGATGAGAGATCGTTGTCTATAAGATCATAGTTGCCTTTTTTGAAGTTACAATTGGGGATTACATCATTGTGGTGATTTTTGTGTGGACGTATGTTGAGACAAAAGTCAATCATATTGTGGTCACTACTGGAAAAGGGTTCTTTAGTTTGTATTCCGTAAATTAAATTCAAACTATTGCAGAAGATGAGATCGAGGCAGTTGTTTAGTCTAGTGTTGTTGGTTACTAGTTGTTCCAGTCCCAGATTTGTAATAGCATTGTAGAAGGTTGTGTGTATGATTTCAGTTGTACAATCATTTAGGGTCCAATCAATATGAATTAGATTGAAATCACCAAGAAAGATAAAAGGGTATGGGCAGGATGCAGCCCATGTTAGTAATGTATTTAGCTTGTTTACATGTTCGATGTCATAATCAGGTGCTCTGTAACATAGTAAGAATCGAATTGTGATATTTAAGGATAGTTCACAGATGATGGTCTCAGGAAGAGCAAGCTCCTGGGTAACTTGGATATTTTTTAGATGTAAGGATTTTTTATAGAATATAGCAACACCACCTCCTCGACGATTTTCACGATCTGATCGGTAAACATGATAGTCTCTTACTGTGGTAATGGAGTCGGGGAGAGATGCATTGAGCCATGTTTCACAGACAAATATAATGTCGAAGTTAGCCATATTTAGGAGGATGAGAAATTCAGGTATTTTATTCACGAGGTTTCTTGCATTGAGTAGTTTGCATTTAAGGCCGGCAGTAGTTGGAGTTGAGGTAGTTGGGGGCGTGCGTGCCTAGTCTTGGGTGATGGTGGATCGGTTGAGGTAGTCTTGTGGTTGAGGGTAGAAGCTGAGTATTGGGTTGCATGGCTTACTTTTGATACAGTCACCATGGTAGCCAATGTACAGGTCCTTCTCTCCATTGTCTAGACGGTTTTTGAGTTCAATGCGGAGTGCACGGGAGCGGGCACGTTGCTGTATGGTTAGGTCAGGGCGGCAACGGAGGTTCTTATGGTTGGTGTTGGTTTTCAGATATTTCTAAATTTATATGGCAAAGGAAAAAACCAAGAATTACATATAAACTAGGACAAGATGCTAAGGAAAAGGGGGGTGGGTGGGTTTACCAGACGTGAAATTGTATTTTGAGTCATATTGTCTGGCCTGGTGAAAAGAGTGGGTGAACCTCCAGAATAAGAGACTACCTGAATTAGAGGGCCACGAATTAAGGTTTGGATGGCACAGTTATTTATGGTATGAATATAGTTAAGGTTGATTTTAATCATCACTTTGCTAGAAGTGCAATACTAAGAGTTTGGAATAAATATAAAAGAAGGTTCTATACAAAGTTGCCTCTTTGGATGTCCACACCCACTCAAGAAGCTTTTCTTTTTAAAAAAAGAATTGGTAGTGAAGCCAGACAGATGGACGTACGGTAACATATTATCTTTCAACTCTGGTGAAGTTACATTAAAGTTGAGGGAAGAATTTGAATTAGACAGTTATGCTTGGCATTGCTTTACTTATCAACAACTGAAAGAACGATTTAAATTGGATAAAAAAGAGTTGTGGGTTTGATTTTGCTAAAAATGAATTGGAAATCTTACTGCATGGTAGTGATGATGGGTGTTCTGCTAAAATAAAGCAAGATCATACACACATGTGAAAGTAAATCAGGAACCCTGTAACTGTGGAGTCTGTCTGGCAAGAACAAAGAATTCTTATCCACAGGAAATATGCATGTGTAAATCTTGTAAAATTCCTGGCTAATTTGAAAGCTGATAAAAGTAACATGAGTTAGACAACTGGCAGACCTCAGCTAATAGTTAGGAATAGAGATGGCCTGCAGCAAATCAAATGTGTATTAGATAATTCCTAGGCCAGTCATTAGCTAAGACTTGGGAACATGGACAGCTAGAGACCAATGGAACAAATTGTAGAATTATTACTAAAATGTTTATTATATGATATTTTTTATTATCTCACTTTGTCCCACCTTCTCCTTTAGTGAAAATGTATAAAAGTTACTCTATCCTTTGTTCTTGGCTCTTGGCATTTTGACCAGGAGCCCTTTTCCTTGAATAAAAAGCAATTCAATAAAAATCGATCAGAAAACCTGCACCTTGTGTCTGGCGTCCATCATTGGCTTCAGCACCAGGCTCAGACCCAAATTGGGGAGAACAGGGTCAATATTGCTAAGATTTATAAAATGTTATTGAAATTGAATTTGGAAAGTGAACATGTAAACATTCTGTGATTCAGAGAACAAGGAATTTTCAATATAATGTGATGCTTGAACAATGGAAAAATATGTAGTTGAAAGGTTTTATATTTACACTAAACTATAACTTAAAAGAAAAATTTTATAAAATAATGTATCGCGGTTATTTAACACCGGATAAATTATCTAGAGTGTATAAAAGGGTATTTCAAATGAATTTTGGAAGTGTCAAAGAAAGAAGGAACTTTTTACCATTTATGGTGGACATGTGATAAAGCAACGAAATTTTGGAATAAGATATTATAATACAGAAAATTCTTAAAACAAAAATGAAAATGAAACCAGAAACTTTTCTTTTGGGTTTGGAAACTTGGAGAAAAAATTTGGAACTTTTATCTTATATCTGTTGACACACAAAAATGGAAGGACACTTTGATTCCCATTATATGAATGGCTACAGAAGCTGATGAAGTTGGCAGAAATGGCTAAATTGACCATTTTGGTTAAAGCAGAGAATATAAGTACTTGGTTTGCACAGGGAGACCGCTTTTGAACTTTGTGCTTAAAGTGGAAAAAAATGAAAAGTTGATTTTGGGTTTTACCGATTAGGCTGATGTTTTTCTAGAAATGGCTAGTTTATATTATTATAAGAAAACAAATTGTTGTAGTTTAATGTTAATGCTTTTTTTTACTGCAACAGAGGGAGTTGGAAGTCATTGTTTCTTCTTTTCTTTTCCCCAATTTCTCCTCAATTTCCTCTCCCCCTTCCCCCCTTCTACTGTGTCTTCCTATTTACTTTTGTGTTTTATCTTATAACCTAGTCAAAAATGTTAAACTGAAAAAAAAGGTGTGTTTAGTATTTCAAGGAGGGAATTTTCTTATTTGGTTCCTTATTTTATTTAGTTTATTTTTAAGGTATTGTTTTAAAGGATTAGGTTCGATATCAGTGTATTTGTGTATGTATAGAAACAATGAATTTATGTATGTATAGAAACTTGAGGCTTTATAAAATTTCTTTTTTTTTTTAAATAGCCATGTTTAAATCCTCCCACCCATCAAGATCTGCAGTGCTGCCTCATCAATGTGAGGCTCAGAGTTTCCCTCAGAGGAATGAATGGGAACGCATAGGAGGTGCGCACATAGGATGTGGAGAGAGCATGGAAGCCAATGGTGTCTTGCAGGAGCTGCAACCCAATGGACCCCACTGGGGCTCCGCAGCCCATGCTGTGCAAGTGGGTCCAAGTACTGGGACTGCCAGGTTGGCCCTCCAAGCAGCAGGCAGAGATAGAGGCATGGGAGTGAGGCAGGTGATCAGGCCTGCTGAATGCACCCGGTGGCCGCCCACTCACCTGCCCACTCTGTCCCACCATCTGCTTTTTCTTGCCCCTGGCCATCTCAGCTGGGACAGGGCAAGTGGCTGTGTGGCCCCCTTTCAGGCCAAATTTCATGCCACCCTCCATGCATCTGCTTCCACTTGTTACTGTTGCTGCCACCACAGGGCTCAGCCAGTGCTGTCCAAACCTCTTCCTCCAGCTCCATCAGACACGTGGTATGATCCTCCCACCCACTGCCCCAACTGCAATGGCCCCACTTTATGGGAAAGGCAGGGAGACCAGGACTCCCGTCCCTACTCTGCCTCGCCTGAGCCCAGCCCCAGAACTGACCCACGTGCCCTACACCATCGTACTTTGGAACCCCACAGCCAGGCCACCCCCACCTCACCTCCTGCCTCATCTTCAAGCAGGGGCACCAACAGTAGCAGCCCCTCCAGTAGGAGTCCTGCTGTCCCCCAACCCTCCCCCCAACCCAGGATGCCCAGACTGGGCAAGGAGAGTGACCCAGCAGCAGCAGCCAGGAGGAGGAAGAGAAGGCAAGTGGACCCAGGCATCCCCTCAGGGAAGTGGGGTTGGGCTGTGGAGTCCGTTGACACCCTGTGTGGCCTGAGAAGGTCAATGAGCCTCCTCCAGTGGATCAGCGGGTCCCACCCCACAACATGAGGGACCACATCCACCCTGGTCATGCTCACCCAGACACCCATGCTCCCCCTGGCTCCCCTGTGGGCAACAACAATCTGGCCCTCAATGAAATAGAGTTTGACAGCCCTGCTTTAGCTCATGTTGAGTCAGATTCATCCCTCATGTTCCTTCAGCAGAGCTCAAGACAATTGCATCCCATCCAAGGCCTCAGTAGCTTTCCTATTCCAGGAAGTGGCTGAGGACTCAGAAGGACCATGCAGCAGAGCCTGGGGTATAATCCCCAGTTCCCTTTGGAACTCCATCAGTCACTAAGAGTGGACTGGCCTCCCTGCGTTGAGGGGCAGCATAAAAGTCACCAGGCCATGATCTGGCCAGGACAAAAGGGACCAGGGTACCTCCTCCTCAGATCACGTTGGAAGTGGTCTGTTTTGAGTTGAGCCAAAAAGGAAGGAGGCCATGTTGAAATGCCTCTAAGGCCTGTCCCAGGGATTGCAAATGGACATTGCTCAAGACCATAAGTCAGGAGAACCCCAGAGTCAACTATGAAATGCCCTCCAGAAGCTCAGCCACGGAGGTTGCCATGCAGCAAGAAAGTTTGTTCATTTGTTGGTTTATTTATTTATTTATTGGTCAAACATGTAGAAGATAACAAGTATAAGTGTGAACATAACCAAGAACAAAGGAAATAAATACAGATAAATGGGGACAGTAAGACAGGAACAGTAGGTACTGTTTATGCATGCCCTCTTTAAGGACCTCTTAGGAATACTGATGCAGTACAATAGAAACGATCCCAACTGGTCCTGTGAATGAATCTTCAAGAAAAGAATTTCAGACCTGGCAATTTGGGGAGCAGCACCACAAAAGTCCAAAAGAAACACCGAGATGACAATTCCTACCCTTCAGCTGCAGCAACAGAAATTTGCAAGTCCTACGAAAAAAATTGCAGTTAATATCCTGAGATTCTTCCTCAAATTCCATTTCTGCCTTGTGCTACCATTCCAAAAAAACACTCATGTTATCTGACCAAACTAGGGCATAAGACAAAATCAATCTTGTGTGCAGGGGTCATTTCCATGCAGGTCAACTACACAACTTCCACCATGACTCCATCTGCTCTGTGAATTAGAAAAAGAGATACAAACATGTTTTCCATTCTGTTGCATGAAGAGAAGCTGTTGCCAAGGGGATAGGACAGTGGCTTTTCCCTGCAATTATCAGAACAACAAGCATTCTTCATGTATTCCCTGTGGATTTCTAGACACAAATATCTTCCAGGATAAAACTTACTTTAAAAAATACACCTGAGTTCACCAGCTGGCGGACAGAATGTGACACCTTAGTCTGTCTTGAAAAGAGCTCCCTCCTGGGTTTGAAGAGACTCATATGCCTTTGTTTCCTCTATGGTCATGCAGACCTCTGTGTGTCTCTTTTCAGTTCCCTCACTTGAATCTTGGGGCACGTTGGGAACCATAAACCAAGAGAGGTTGCATCCCATCCAAGTCTGAAGTAGCTTTCCTATCCCAGGAAGTTGTCAAGGCCTCAAAAGGACCATGCAGCAGAGCCTGGGGTATAATCCCCAGTTCCCTTTTTAAAAAAAACCAAACAAACAAATTTTATTAATTTTCAAAGACAATACACAAACAAACAAAACATAAAACTTAAGAACATAGAACATCTTTTCTAAAAACTGCTTATTGAGTTTTAACAAAATAAATAGAACATCTTGTTTAAGTACAGCATAATTCCATATTATCACATTTCCATACAAACACAATTTAATATGCATCTTTTTTCCAACTTCTCACTATTTCTTCCTTTACTTCTGTTCAATTTTATTCATTAAACTTATACTTTCATCTGTCTTATTTACTATTTCATATGTTCTTATCCAACATTATTAATTCTCAATAAACAAACATAAACAAACAAAACACATAGCATGAAAACATAAAACTTCTTTTTAGAAAGTGGCTTGACCCCAGGTTACATCTTTTTGTGCAGACCTAAATCAAATTCATGCTCACCTTATATACTATTTCATATCTAATTTAACATTCTATATTTTCTATATGTCTTCTCCCCTCTTTTCACTCTCTTAGTTCTGTTTTATTTACTTCATCTCCATTTAAATCATTATACTTGTATCTTTTGTCCGTTCTTTTTCAATTATCTATTTATCTTTTCTCTTTAATACAAAATTTTTCCTGTAATCACTGGTTGAAGTATGATGCTTTTCTATCTTTCCCCCAAATTTAACACTTAAAATAATACATAATTTCCATTCTGATTCTGCTTAGTACATTCTACGTAACATTTTAAAATAAAAAACATAATAAGCTTATAGTATAGTAAAAACAATGTTCCATAACAAATTAATTAATTAAACTCTATTATTAAATCTTAGACATTTTACACATTCCCTACAATGTTCTATTAACACATATAATATTCCAATTTTCTAACTCTATTTCAAATACAAATACTACGATACAATCTTATGTACTTTTGCAGATTCTCTTTTTAAATTGTATTTTACCCTTTGTCTCTAAAAAAAACCCTGTTTTTTAACATCTTGTTTTAAGCCTTTATAATTTCTTATCCCTTTTTCCCTTCCTTTCTTTTCGAGTCTAGCCTTTTTACCCCCCCATCTCTCAATCTCCACCCTCTTAGTCTCCCCTCTCTGTTGTATTCCTCTTTTCTGTTGCTTTCTGACATTATATCGATTTTTCACCTTATTTTTCCCTTTCTTGGTTGTTTTTTTAGATCTTCAATTCTCCATTTTCTTTCCCCTTTTTCCCTTTTCTTCCTCAACTAAAGTTGTTTGTCCATTAAAGATGGCTTCTTCTTCTTCATCCCAGCTTCTTTGTTGCTTTATTTCCTGATAAGTAGAAATCGCCATTTCTAAGAAGTGAAAAATAGATCCAGAAGAGCCCTTGCCTTCTTGTTCCTCTTCTTTTAGCTTTTTAAATTCCATTTTCAATTCTTTAACATATAAAGCCATTGTAGATTTTTTTAAAACAATCCAAATGTTTTTAGTCTTTCAAAAGATAGTTTGCAAAAGTCCCAAAGTCATCAAGCAATCAAAATCAACACAAACTGTTCCATTTAGCACTTTCTTCTTTTAATACTTTTTCTTCCTGGGGTAGAATTCAATTACACAATTCCAAAGTAATTTTTTGAAGTCTTATTGCAATTTAGTCTCTGATCTTATAGGCTCCAAGCAGTCTCCTTCAGCAAATCTTAGTATAAATCATTTGCCTCTCTCCCTTCCCACTTATAGTGAAAAGATTTTAATTTTTAAATGTCAATGTTTAGAAATCTAATGTCCCCTTGGCTTTAATTTTCAAGATTAGTTACCTTCTGTTGCCAAAGCGGGTATTTCCGATTTCCATCTGCTATCTCCGTAGGGAAGGAGAGTGAGAAAAAAAAAACTTTCCCTTTTCACTTTCATCCGCAGCTTTACGATCTTCTTGGGAAACAATGTTTCATTTAGAAAGCTAAATTTCCAGGGCATTCAGATGTTGCTTGTTGTCCCAGTTCAGCCAAAAACTTTCACTTTCTCAACTTCCTCCTGCACAAACTTGTCCGGCTGAGAGGCTCTTTGTGGCGGCCATTGCTGACCGCCGCTCCACCGCCTTAGGAAAAGGGAGTTAAGCTGGCTGGGGAGGGGGGTTGCGATGCCCCCAGACCCCTGCCCAGATCTCCCCTATCTTCAGTTATCCCTACAGGATAACTATAGCCTCCAAATCCAGCTGGATCGGAGGCACTTCGGCGGCGAGCGCAGCAGGGATAGCGCATGATCGCGGATTCCTGCCACCGCCAAAGCCTGACAAACCGGAACTCCAATCCCCAGTTCCCTTTTGAACCCCATAGGTCACTAAGAGTGGACTGGTCAAATAGATCCTGTCTCCCGGCATTGAGGAGTAGCATAAAAGATTCTCAAAGCCACCAGGCCACAATCTGGCCAGGACAAAGGGGACCAGGGTAGCTCCTCTACCTCCTCAGATCAGGTTGGAAGTGGTCTGTTTTGAGTTGAGCCAAGAAGGATGGAGGCCATGTTGAAAAGCCTCTAAGTCCTTCCCTGGGGATGGCAAATGGACATCTCCCAAAACCATAAGTCTATGGAACTCCAGAGTCAACTGTGAAATGCTCTCCAGTGGCTCAGATACAGAGGTTGCCATGCAGCAAGAAGATTTATTTATTTATTCAATTATTTATTTACTTACTTATTACTTATTTATTTATTTGTCAAACATGTACAAGATAACAAGTATAAGAATGAACATAAACAGGAGCAAAGAAAGTAAATAAAGGTAAATGAAGATAGTAACAAAGGGACGGTAGGCACGCTAGTGCGCTTATGCACTCCCTCTTTAAGAACCTCTTAGGAATGCTGGTGCAGTACAATAGCAACAATCCCAACTGGTCCTGTGAATGAATCTTTAAGAAAAGAGTTTCAGACTTGGAACTTTGGAGAGCAGCACCCCAAAAGACCGAAAGAGACACCTAGATGACAATTCCTACCATTCGGCTACAGCAACAGCAATTTGCAAGCCTTGCCAAAAAATTGCAGTTAATACCCTGAGATTCTTCCTCAAATTCCATTTCTGCCCTTTGCCACTATTTCCAAGTAGCACTCATGCAATCTGAGAAGATGAGGGTGTAAGCCAAAAATCCATCTTGTGTGCAGGGATCTCTTTCATGCAGGTCAACTACACATCTTTCCCCATGACTCCATCTGCTCTGTTAATTACAAAAAGAGACGCAAACATGTTTTCCATTCTGCTGCATGAAGAGAAGCTGTTGCTAAGGGAATAGGACAGTGGCTTTTCCCTGAAATTATCAGAAGAACAGTCTTTTTTCATGTATCCCCTGTGGATTTCTAGACACAAAGATCTTCCAGGATAAAACCTGTTTTAAAAAATACATCTGAGTTCACCAGCTGTGGGGGGCAGAATGTGTCACCTTTACCTGTCTTGCAAAGAGATCAGTTCTAAAGCTCCAGTGAGATTTCAGGAGCAATCTTCAAATCAGTTTCTGCATAAACCTTGATTTTTGTTCTAGGAGGGAAGGTGATAAGATTCACTGGGCAGGAGTCATGCTACTACTGATGCATCTGCTGCTCTTCTGGCTCCAGGCTCCAACTACAGCAAAGAGGCTGCAAACCATGTGTGTGTTCAGGGATTATATCCCATTAGAGGAAAGCTACAATAGGCCTGGAGATCTCATTATAGATGGGAATTTGCCCTTGGGACGAAGTTTGGATTATACTGTCCCATACTTTAATACACTGAATTTTGATTTCACTATTGGGTAAGTTTCAGCTGGAGGGGAAACATGCAGATATATTGTTTCTTAAATTCGTAGACTTTTTTTCAGAAATACTTCTAGTCTTTTGTACTGTCCTGGTGTAATTCACATTTTGTGCATTCTTTAAAAAAACCCAGCAAGCCCTTCAAAAAGTTCTAAGCATTCTCTTCATCAGGAAGATGATAAACAACAAAAATGGAGAGAGAAGCTGTGCTGCCCTAGTGAAGAAGTCAAATTAAAATATGAATATCATCAGTAACTTGTGGTAGAAAATTCAAATAAAATCACAACACTTTCATGTGTTCAGGAGTTACAAAAATCCCTGTCAGTTTGGAATCAGCATTGCCCATGAATAATGGCCTTCAGTAAATTTATGACGTGACCCTCATTGTAGTCCTGTGCTCAGCAATCTGTACCTCACCCGAAGAAGCTTCTCCAAGACAGACCTTAAATAATTATGGTGAAAAGGGAGCAGCTGGAAAGGATTTCAGCCACTGCAGCAAAGTGAATATGGCAGGGATGATAGAGAATACAAAACAGTCCATGACGGAAAGGCTTATCTCCTTTCTCACAAAGTCATCCAAGATTAGTCAAGGAAAATCCTTTGGGGAATAAAAACCCAAACCCAATGAAATTTGGGAGTTTCTGCCCCCAAAAGTCCCCCCCCCCAAAAGTGAAGCAAATGCTAAATCCATACACAATCTTTCCTATAATGTTCCTTGATGTTTTTATCACTACAGTCTCATCCCCAGTAACTACCAGCAGTTCCTTGCATTGATGTTTGCTGTCTCCCAGGTCAGTAAGGATTTTATTTTGCTCCCCAACATCACCCTTGGTTTCAATAACTATGGTCATTTCCAGAGGGAGATATTTATTTCCTTAAATAGCCTCTCCATTCTCTCCTCACTAGGCCAAGTGGTTCCAGGTTACAAATGTCACCAGCAGGACAGTCTGCTCTCTGTCATTGGTGGTCTCAGTGCCAAGTCCTCAAGGCAGATGGCCTCCATCTTCAGCATCTTTAAGGTCCCACAGAAAAGAGAGATCTCTTGGATACAATGTGGAATAGACAAAGATCAGAAGCACATACAGAAGCCAAGATGAAACTAAAAGTAGTTTTTTGTTGAGGGGTGGGCATATAATGAGCTTGTGACTCTTATATTACTTTTTATTAAAGGGAAGCCATCATTTTAGTGTCATTTATTCTCTGTATCAGGTTGTTGGTTTTTTCTCTTTTCTTCCGACGTACCTCAACCAATAAAAATGGCTAAGAAGGGAAGATGATTAAGTTTGCCAGTCAAAGAGAGTCAGTCTGACTGCGAGGGCCATCAACCACACAGTGGTCAATACTAAAGTCAAACTTTAGTTTAACATCAAACCTTACTTTGTCTTTGAAAAAAGAATCTCAACAATTTTCCAAATTGTTGGAAGTGTGGACGAAAACAAGGTACCTTCTTTCATTCTTGATGGACATACCCCAAAGCAAAAAAATACTGGAAAATGATTCAAACGTGGTTAGAATAGTTAACTAAAAACAAAATTGATTTTGTCCCAAAATTATTCCTCTTAGGAATAATAAAAAAACTATAATAGAAAGATAAAATATCTTATATTACATATATTAACAGCAGCAAGAATTTCATATACTCAGTACTGGAAGGAATACTCCATACCACCTGAAGGCTTAATAATAATAATAATAATAAATAGAGTGTGTGGAAATGGATAAAATAAATATGGGATTAAAAGGGAAAACAGACACAGAATACAACACAGTATGGGAAACATGGTTTATTTGGGTAGATAATAGATATAAAAATATAAAATGTAAGTAATGTATATAATAAATAAGAGGGTATGAAAGTATTGTGTATTGCAAGTTCTGATAGGACACATAAATGTATATATAATGTCACAGCGCTGTTTAATAACTATTGGTATTATGTATAAATGGAAAAAAAACAATAAAGCATATTTTTTTAAAAAAGAAGCCATGGCTGCCCCATTGCTGGAGTCATTTAAGTAGAGACAGGATAGTGAGTTGTCTAAAACTGTAGAGAGTAAATTGCTTGAGCAGGGCGTTGGACTAGAAGATCTGTAATATCCCTTCCAATACTGTGATTCTGTTTCTATGACAACCATAGCACAGAGGAAGATTCAAAGTGGTCCTAACGGGTTCTTGGTCTGAAATTCATCAGAATTTTCTGCATCAAAGGCTAAAATGTTGGACCTCTCTTAATAGTGAAGTGACCAACCAGGTCAGATGCTTCCTTCCACATGGCCCAGTTCAGCAAACCTGGTTCCTGCATTCTGCAGCCTTTCACAATGAGCTAGAGAAAGTCAGTGGAATTTTCCATGGTTCTGATAGAAATGAGTTGTTCATTTCAAAGATTCATTTATCAGTTAACAAGACCGTGGGAAAAAGGAACTGTTGAAAGGTGCCAAGATGCCTTTCTTTTGAGGATTTGATTTTCCCGCTGGGAAAGCTCCGGCGCAAGGATACGGACAACTGCTTGAAAGCTGGATCTTTTTATTTTTCAGGAAGGTGGGGAACAGTGAGAAGCCTGCGTTCCTGGGCTAGCTAGCTTCTTATGGTAAGTCCCTGGTTTTTTATACCCTTTTCTCCCTTTGTAAGTTGATTTTGTGTGAATGTTTGTATTTGTGCTTAATGTTTCAAATCCTGTTTGAGTTTGTCTTTATTCCCGCTGGAGGACAAACTCTGCGGGGTGCGGAAGGCAAATTCCGCGGGGTGGCCAGATTGTATTATTGGTTTTCTCTAATCTCTTTTAGCTTTAAGATAGTTTTTCATATTTGTTCTGTGGCAATCTCCTGTCTGTCCCTTTTGTAATTTATATTTTGTGTCTTTTGTCTGTTTGTTTTGCTTATTTGGTATGTCCTGTGTTTGTAAGGGTTTTCTAAATTATCTTTTTGTTTCCTTTTCTTATTTGTCTAGTTTTCTTAATTACTCAGGCTTTTGTCTATAGGGATTCTTTAATACCTTTTTATTTGTTTCCTTTTCCTATGTAAGTTTGTTTTATGGCTGACCTGATGTTCCCCTTGGGCTTTTCCTGTTTTTGTGACACTACTGTCTTCGTGAAGTTCCCTTTCCACAGAACTATTGGAAAGTGCATGTGGCCATGTATCACAAGTGGAAATTCCTAAAATTAAATTTAAATTGTAGAAATATTTTTTTTGCATTTTTGGTGAAATTGGAGTTGGAAACCATGCCCAGTGATAAAGATAAAACTTTTATTTTCAGAGTTATTTTTTTTTTATTATATAATGACAAGACATGGGGGGGGTTTGGTTGGGGGGGGGGGATTCCTCTGATGGCTACCAAAAGGTGGAACTAGCTTCTCAAATATAAACCCAACTTCTCAAGATGGCCTTTATGTAGCTATGATGCCTCATTTGTAGCTCTAGCACAAATACACCAATTTCTGAAGGTCTCCTTTTTTTTCAGATTCTTGCCCATTTGAGCAACGTGCAGTTGAACAATAGGGCTGGAGATGAAGTCTCCTTCTCAGAAGATGGACTGGGATCTGCTCATTATGATCTTCTCAACTGGGTTCTCCTCCCCAATCAATCTTTTGTCCCCATGAAAGTTGGACAAGTACATCCTGAGGCTCCCCCAGGTCAGGATTTCACTATTAACTCTGATGGAATCATGTGGGCCACAAAGGTGAGCTGCAAGGAAGTATTGTAAGTCCAGGGAAAGATTCATTCTCTTCCTGAGATGCAGAACATCTTTCTAACTTGACAAATAATCAGTTGAGTCAGAAATTACGGCAGTCATTTGGTGAAAAATCTGCTTTGCCTGTAACACATTTGAGGTCTGATTTGTGTCATTCCACAAAGGGTTAGGCTTGGGAACGACTTCTGCTTGAAACACAGGATGCAATTACAGGAAGCAACAGTGATTTCCATGCACCATTATCACTCAGTTTTATCCTCATGGTTCTTATTTTAGAAATGCTGTGGTTTAGTCACAAGCCTTTTTCTGCATGAGGAAACCCCAGTTCCAATCTCCCACATCTATGGATGTGTCTTGAATGTCACTGGCCTGAATCCCTCAGGAGCTGTTCCATATTTCTGATAGACGATGGCAATGTATCTCTTTAGAAGGGAGTCTGAACACAGAAGTAGGACTGTGGAAAAGAATGAATGTAGCAGATTGATTGCTTAAGCAATTTCAAATACTTATTTTTTAGATGATCCCCATTGCCAGGTGTGGCACAAAGAGATGCCAGGCAGGAGAGAGGAGAAGAGTTCCCGAGGGCAAGCAGGTTTGCTGCTACTGGTGTGACACTTGTCAAGAAGGGACCATTTCTAATCAGACAGGTAGACCAGACTTTAAATCTTAATGCTCCAGAATCAAAGGAAGACATTCATTAAATCAATATATGTGCATGGCAGTTGCTCAAGATATTCTTAGACAAAGACTTTTGATTTCAGATGCAGCTCACTGTGAACCCTGCCTAGAAGAACAATTTCCCAACAGGGACAAGGACCAATGCATTCCCAAGAAGATCCACTTCCTTGTCTACCAAGACTCCCTGGGATACATTTTAGCATTCCTTGCTCTTTTTCTCTCTGTGATCACTTCTGCAGTCCTGTTGATTTTCTATAAACACCATGACACACCAATCGTCAAGGCCAACAACTGAGACCTCACCTATATCCTCCTTGTCTCCCTCCTGCTCTGCTTCCTTTGCTCCTTCCTCTTCATTGATCAACCAGGGAAGATCACCTGTCTCTTCCTGCAGTCTTTTCCCTTGCAGTTTCCTCTGTGTTGGCAAAGACTGTCATGATGGTTCTGGCCTCCATGGCCACCAAGCCATGGAACAAGACAAGGAAACTATTAGGAAAACCACTGACCATCTCCATTGTCATAGCCTGTCCCCTGATCCAAGCAGTCCTAGCTGGGAACCTCTCCCCCATTTCTTAAACTGGACTTCCACTCCTTGTTTGGAGAGACCATCTTGGAATGTAAGCAAGGCTCAGCTGTAATGTTTTATGGTATCCTCTCCTACCTAGGACTTTTGGCCCTTGTCAGTTTCACAGTGGCATTTCTAGCTAGGAAATTTCCTGATAGTTTTAATGAAGCTAAGTTCATTACATTTAGCATGCTGGTCTTTTGCAGTGTTTGGATCTCCTTCCTCCCTACATACCTGAGCACCAAAGGGAAGTCCATGGTGGCTATGGAGATTTGTCTTTTGTCCTCTGGAGCTGCCCTCTTGGTTTGTATCTTTTTCCCCAAATGCTACATTATTCTGCTGAGGACTGATCTGAATTGTAGAGAAAATATAGTAAGAAATAAAAATCTGTAAGTAATGCTAGGATTAGCCTCATTTATATTTGTCTTTGTGGCATGTTTAGAATGTGATAGGATTTCTAATAAACGATGACCTGAAGGAGGGATTTGTCCATAAAAGAATTCCTTATCAAGTTCTGCAACTGCTTACAATATTCCTGTGGTCAGTCTTTTGTTTTTCATATTTTCAAAGTGTCCTTAGTCAGGGTCAATGCCATGTGTGGAAGGAAAACTTGTTATTAAAACTGTGTTTATTATTTCACATATTTCTAAGTTTATATGGCAATGGAAAAAAAACCAAGAATTAGATACAAATTACTACAAAATGTGAAGGAAAGAGGGGGGTTTGGTTTACCAGACATGAAATTGAATTTTGTGGCATGTTGTCTGGCCTGGTTAAAAGAGTGGGTGAACCTCCAGATTAAGAGGCTACTTGTATTAGAGGGCCACGAGTTAAGGTTTGGATGGCAGAGTTATTTATGGTGTAATAAAGTTAAAGTTATTGTTGAATTTAATAATCACTTTGCTAGAGGTGCCATACTAAGAGTTTGGAATAAATATAAAACAAGTTTCTAGATGAAGTTGCCTCTTTGGATGTCCCCCACAAGAAGCTTTTTTTAAAGAAAAGAAATGGCGGCAAAACCAGACTGATGGACGTATGGTAACCTATCGTATTTCAACTCTGGTGGACCTATATGAAAGTTGAGGGAAGAAGTTGAATTAGAAGGTTATGTTTACTTTTGCTTTACATATCAACAACTGAAAGAATGATTTAAATCAGATAAAAAGAGTTGCAGGTTTGATTTTGCTAAAAATGCATTGGAAATATTACTGCGTGGTAGTGATGAATATATTATTACTAAGATTTATAAAAATGTTATTGAAATTGAATTTGGAAAGTGAACATGTAAAACATTGTATGATTCAGTGGGCAAGGAATTTTGGATATAATTGATGCTTCAGTAATATGTAGATGAAAGGTTTAAAATTTACACTGCACTATAATTTAAAAGAATTTTTAATAAGATGTTATATTGCTGGCATTTAACACTGAATAACCTATCCAGAATGTATAAGGGTATTTCAAATGAATGTTGGAAGTGTAAAAACTAAGAAGCAACTTTTTACCATTGATGGTGGACATCAATTCAATCCAATTCAAACCTTTATCGTATGGTTACATATATTGTATGGTTACATGTATTGTATGTATCCAACATGTGTACTATGAGATTGGTTGAGCTTCTTTCATGTAACCCCCCAACAGAATACAACTCACAGTGAAAGTCAGAAAATCCCTAAGCCTAAGAAAATCGTGCTAACAAACACACAATCCTGTTGCATCGTATGAACTTATTGCACGTTGCACCAGCCACGCAAATCAATCATACTATGTTGTTTTAGAGTTATTTTCCAGTCACTAGTCTGACAGTGTGATGACCCAGGTTGAAATACACAAGCAACAGAGTCACAAAAACAGGTGAAGTCTCTATAATTCCTTCAACTTGGCTTTAAAGCTCCAAATATCATTTACTGGAGACAAAAAACTCCACCACAAACAGTTGCAAAAGGAAGAACTTCCGTTCATACTCAAAATAGATATAAATTATAAATAGAAAAAAACAACACAAACCACACTGAAGCAATTACTGAGACAAGGCTGGATAAGAGCTTGAAGAGCTCTTAAGATAAGATAATGTATCCACAGATATCAAAATACACACACTGGGAAGGATGCCAAACTCAGATAAGAAAGGACAGACTAGAAATATTTTCACACTTTGTTTCCAGCACTGGCCCTTGTACAGTCCATTCTTTTAAACAGTCCTCACAGCTGCAGCCCATGAAAGGGATCAAGGCTATTAGAAATTGATAGTCACTTAACAGTTGGGTTGGAAATATATAAACCAGGATAGACATTTAATACTGTCTCTTTAAGGGAATGCAGTAATTGTAATTGGGTGTGGTTCCTCAAACGGCCATAAGATGTAGCCAGAAATCTGGTTTCCTAGCTGTTCTGTTGTTGCTGTGAGTTGCTTGTTGCTAGATGTTCTGATGTTCACTGTTTTTTATTCCTTCATTTTTTCTATTGACTGTTGCTGGTCGTCATTCTTCTTGGATTACTGCGAGTCTGTTTACTGAACTGTTTATGATCCTGGACTTTGTTATCTGGATTATCCCTGGGCTGAAAACTGACTGCTTTAACCGTGTATGACGTGGACTGTTTGTTGGACTTTGCTTAACTGTTTACTGGAAGTAAAAACCTACATTTTACTATTCAGTGTATCTGTGTGCTGGTCATATGTTATGCAACATTACTCTCACTACGTCTCACCGTGTGCACTCATTCTCCTAATGGGGAATTGCCTCAACACTGGTTATGGACCCAGGCCATACCATGCTCAGATAACTGAGAGTTAGTGTGAATACACAGTACCGGTTGTTTTTGCTGACATAATTGGTCCTAAAAAACCTAGTTTAGGAGGTGCCTGCTATATTTTGATTATTATGGATCATTACTCATGGTACGGTTTCTGCTATTTAATGAAAAATAAAACAGAAACATTCCAAAATTTCTTTAATTGGCTAAGGTTTGTAGAAAGAAAAATGAAACATAGGGAAATGAACTTTAGTTACTGATAACGGGACCGAGTTTATTAATAATAGATTCCAAACGATGTTAAAATTGGCTGATGTTGAGCATAAATGTTGTACACCTTACAGACCACAACATAACTCGTTTATAGAATGAAGGGGGGCAAACATTACAAGCTATGGCTCACACTATGTTATCTGATTCAGGTTTGCCTGTAACACTGTGGGCTGAGGCCATAATGTGTAGCAACCATGTTTTAAACAATGGGATGACCATAACAACTGGTGAATTACCATTCACTTGTTGGCATGGCAGAAGCCAAAATTTAAGTTATCTACACACATTTGGAGCTCCACCATGGGTGCATATTACCTCACAAGTAAGACTGAAAGGGCAATATAGAGCTAGGAAATTATTTTTCATAGGTTATGAGGCCAACCATAGATCGTTTAGATTTTGGGATAAAGGCACATCTAATATTTACTGCAGCACTAGCGTTACATTTCTTGAGAACATTGGGTGGCATAAACTGGAACAGGAATCCAACAATGATGTTATTATTGACACCCAAGTAGTTCCTAATGATGAAATAGTTAAACCATCAATAGCCATTAAAGAAGTAAAAGAACAGGAGAGTCCGCCAGTAAGCCCTGTATTACCGAGACATTCAACCCAAGTAACATGACCACCTGATAGATATCAGGCTAGTGTTGCATCCCAAGTGAATACAGTTCCTGGTAACTATAATGAACTGAAACTGTATCCTGCTAAGGATCAGGCTTGTTAGGGATATACACCCTAGCAGAACGTGCAACGGCAGTCTAGCAGACAGGCAGATATGTGAGACAAAACGTTGTAGTAGCTTACAATCAGTAAGACAGATACACTGTGCAAGTTAAATAGTTTTTATTCCAGCAAGAGTTATAGCATAGTCAAAACAGTCCATATGTCATACACTAAGTTCAGTCAGTCTGGGGGTTATTCAGTTTGCAAAGTCCAGTGTCGAAAAAGAGTTCATAAAACTTACAATCAATCAGTCCCATGATATATCTCTTTTGCAGTCAGAGATATGAAGAAAAATCAAACCCCTTTTCTTATCTCAGCAAACACGCAGTTATCACCATCAATTCATCATTGTCAGCATTCCAGTATAAGCCAGGGAAACAATTTGCTCTCTTGCTCCCTCTTATGGTGATTTTACAACCGCACCCAAAAACTTGGTTTACAGTTTAAAGTGATACATACACTTAAACTCACTAACATAGTTTATATATTATTTTACTCAAACTAAGTTAGGTAACCGATGTTATCCCTAACAAGGCTGCTTGGCAGGAAGCAATGGTTAAAGAACTGAAATACTTACAAAGGTTGGAGGTATACAAAAATGTCAGGTTACCACCAGGTAAACAGACTATAGGGTGTAAGTGGATTTATAAACTTAAGACAAGTGTGGATGGGATTGTTACCCATAAAGCTAGGTTAGTAGCACAAGGGTTCAATCAGACAGCAAACGACTACGATGAGGTGTTTGCGCCTAGTCTGAAGGCTACTACATTATGAGCAGCATTAGTGTGGGCAGCTAAGGAGAAATACATTATAAATCATTTAGATGTAGGGATGGCATATCTGCATGCACTGTTGCAACACACTATATATTTAAAGAAACCTTTAGGTCTCAAAATGATAATGCAACTGATTGCTGGAGATTGAAAAAGAGCCTTTATGGCTTAAAGCAATCAGGATATGAGTGGAATCAGTGTATATTTAAGGAATTAACTATGATAGGTTTTGTAACTGGCATGGCTGATCCATGTTTGTTCAAAAGGGAAAGTGATGGTATAATTTCATTTTTTCTTTTGTTCACTGATGACATAGCATTAATCACCAAAACTGCGCAAGAAGCTACTGAGATTATTTCACTGTTAAAAAGAAATTTAAAATAAAACAGTTAGGAGAAATTCAACAATATCTTGGATTAAAAATAGATAAAACTAGAGGAGGATACAAAATCTCACAGGCAGATAAAATTAACCAATTACTAAATAATTTTAAAATGGAACTTTGTAAACCAGCTAAAACACTGATGAGCCAGGAGTTTAGCCATAGTGATGTACAAAGTCCTGTTTTTGATAAAGATAAAGTAATTGGTCAAGGCCAGTTATAGCATTCAGTATTAACCAATTAGCTTGGTTTAATGCTGAGGCAACTGAAAGGCACTGGCAAGCTGCTAAGCATGTGTTAAGATATATGAAACAAACGGTGCATTATGCATTATATTTGGAGCCTAAGGGTGAACTAAGTTTAACTGCATATGCTGATACATGTTTTGCTACAGACGTAAATACACGTAAATCTACATCGGGTACTCTAGTATTATTAGGAAAGGTGTTGATTGGGTGGAGGTCTATTAGACAGAAACATTTAAGTTTATCAACAATGGAGGTTGAATTATCATGTTTGTCTCTATTATGTACAGATTTAGTTTGTTATTAGCAACTATTGATTGACATGGGAATTGATGTAACAGATTCTATTGTTTTTTATGAAGACAACCAATCAGCAATACAGATGGCTTCCAATCTTACTGTAAAGACAAGATCAAAACACACAGATTTAAGATATTTAAATGTGAGACAATGTGTGCAAAGTAGAATGATTAAACTGGAGTACTGCATGTCAGAGAATAACATTGCAAATATTTTTACAAAAGCCCAAGGCTTTGTAAAGCATAAGGCTTGCTGTGAGGATTATGGACTTAAATTGTAAGGTTTTATATATTGTCCTACCCAAAGGGGAGACTGTTAGGAATTGATAGTCACTTAACAGTTGGGTTGGAAATAGGATAGACCAGGATAGACATTTAATACTGTCTCTTTAACGGAATGCAGTAATTTTAATTGGTTGTGGTTCCTCAAACTGCCATAAGATGGAGCCAGAAACCTAGTTTCCTCGCTGTTCCATTGTTGCTGTGACTTGCTTGTTGCTAGATGTTCTGATGTTCACAGTTTTTGCATTCCTGCATTTTTCCTATTGAATGTTGCTGATCGTCATTCTTTCTTGGATTGCTGTGAG
>NC_142009.1:338584051-338621591 GCF_049901735.1 Notechis scutatus | reverse complement strand
TGCAGTTATCACCATCAATCCATCATTGTCAGCAATCCAGTAAAAGCCAGCAAACAGTGAGCTCTCTTGCTCCCTCTTATGGTGTTTTTACAACCGCACCCAAAATACATGGTCTGCATTTAAAGTGACACACACAATCATAGTCTTTATATATTATTTTACCCAAACTAAGTTAGGTAACCATGTTATTCCTAACATTGGACATGTGATAAAGCAAAGAAATTTTGGATTAAGATATTATAATACAGAAAATTCTTTAAAAAAATAAAAATGAAACCAGAAACTTTTCTTTGGGTTTGGAAACTTGGAGAAAAATTTGGAACTTTATCTCATATATGTTGACACACAAAAGTGGAAGGACATTTTGATTAACATTATATGAATGGCGATAGAAGCTGATTAAGTTGGTCGAAATGGCTAAATCAACTATTTTGGTTAAAGCAGAGAATATAAGTACTTGGTTTGCAGATGGAGACCACTTGTGAACTTTGTACTTAAAGTGGAAAAAAAATGAAAAGTTGATTTTGGGTTTTACCGATTAGGTTGATGTTTTTCTAGAAATGGCTAGTTTATATTATTATAAGAAAACAAATAGTTGTAGTTTAATGTTAATGCTTTTTTAACTGCAACAGAGGGAGTTGGAAGTCATTGTTTCTTCTTTTCTTTCCCCAAATTTCTCCTCACTTTCCTCTCCCCCTTCCCCACTTCTACTGTGTCTTCCTATTTACTTTTGTGTTTTATCTTATAACCTAGTAAAAATGTTAAACTGAAAAAAAAGGTGTGTTTATTATTTCAAGGAGGAAATTCCTTATTTTGTTCCTTATTTTATTTAGTTTAATTTTAAGGTATTGTTTTAAAGGATTGGGTTCGATATCAGTGCTTTTATACATATACAATGTATTTGTGTATGTATAGAAACTTGAGGCTTTATAAAATTTCTCTTTTTTTTAAATAGCCATGTTTAAATTCTCCCACCCATCAAGATCTGCAGTGCTGCCTCATCAATGTGAGGGTCAGAGTTTCCCTCAGAGGAATGAATGGGAACGCATAGGAGGTGCACACATAGGAGGTGGAGAGAGCATGGAAGCCAATGAAGTCCTGCAGGAGCTGCAACCCAATGGACCCCACTGGGGCTCTGCAGCCCATGCTGTGCAAGTGGGTGCAAGTACTGGGACTGCCAGGTCGGCCTCCAAGCAGCAAACAGAGATAGAGGCATGGGAGTGAGGCAGGTGATAAGGCCTGCTGAATGCCCACTCGTGGTGGCCGCCCACTCACCTGCCCACTCTGTCCCACCATCTGCTTTTTCTTGCCCATGGCCATCTCAGCTGGGACAGGGCAAGTGGCTGTGTGGCCCCCTTGCAGGCCAAATTTCATGCCACCCTCCATGAATCTGCTTCCACTTGTTACTATTGCTGCCACCACGGGGCTCAGGCAGTGCTGTCCAAACCTCTTCCTCCAGCTCCATCAGACACGTGGGATGAGCCTCCCACCCACTGCCCCAACCGCAATGGCCCCACTTTATGGGAAAGGCAGGGAGACCCATCACTAGGAGGCAACCAGGACTCCCGTCCCTACTCTGCCTCGCCTGAGCCCAGCCCCAGAGCTGTCCCACATGCCCTACACCAGCGCACCTCAGAACCCCACAGCCAGGCCACCCCCACCTCACCTCCTGCCTCATCTTCAAACAGGGCACCAACAGTAGCAGCCCCTCCAGCAGGAGCCCTGCTGTCCCCCAACCCTCCCCCAACACAGGATGCCCAGACTGGGCAAGGAGAGTGATCCAGCAGCAGCAGCCAGGAGGAGGAGGAGGAGGCAAGTGGGCCCAGGCATCCCCTCAGGGAAGTGGGGTTGGGCTGTGGAGTCCGTTGACACCCTGTGTTGCCTGGAGAAGGTCAATGAGGCTCCTCCAGTGGATCAGCTGGTCCCACCCCACAACATGAGGGACCACATCTACCCATGCTCACCCAGACACCCATGCACCCCCTGGCTCCCCTGTGGGCAACAACAATCCTGATCTGGCCCTCAATGAAATGGAGTTTGACAGCCCTGCTTTAGCTCATGTTGAGTCAGATTCATCCCTCATGTTCCTTCAGCAGAGCTCAAGAGGATTGCATCCCATCCAAGGCCTCAGTAGCTTTCCTATTCCAGGAAGAGGCTGAGGCCTAAGAAGGACCATGCAGCAGAGCCTGGGGTATAATCCCCAGTTCCCTTTGGAACTCCATCACTCACTAAGAGTGGACTGGCCTCCCTGCGTTGAGGGGCAGCATAGAAGTCACCAGGCCATGATCTGGCCAGGACAAAAGGGACCAGGGTAGCTCCTCCTCAGATCATGTTGGAAGTGGTCTGTTTTGAGTTGAGCCAAGTAGGATGGAGGCCATGTTGAAATGCTTCTAAGGATTGTGCCAGGGATGGAAAATGGACATTGCTCAAGAGCATAAGTCTGGAAAACCCCAGAGTCAACTATGAAATGCCCTCCAGAAGCTCAGGCACGGAAGTTGCCATGCAGCAAGAAAGTTTGTTTGTTTGTTTATTTATTTATTTATTGGTCAAACATGTAGAAGATAACAAGTATAAGTGTGAACATAACCAAGAACAAAGGAAATAAATACAGATAAATGGGGACAGTAAGACAGGAACAGTAGGTACGCTACTGCGTTTATGCATGCCCTCTTTAAGGACCTCTTAGGAATACTGATGCAGTACAATAGAAATGATCCCAACTGGTCCTATGAATGAATCTTCAAGAAAAGAATTTCAGACCTGGCAATTTGGGGAACAGCACCACAAAAGTCCAAAAGAAACACTCAGATGACAATTCCTACCCTTCAGCTGCAGCAACAGAAATTTACAAGTCCTACAAAAAAAATTGCAGTTAATATCCTGAGATCCTTCCTCAAATTCCATTTCTGTCTTGTGCTACCATTCCAAAATAGCTTTCATGTTATCTGACCAAACTGGGGCATAAGCCAAAATCAATCTTGTGTGCAGGGGTCATTTCCATACAGGTCAACTACACAACTTCCACCATGACTCCATCTGCTCTGTGAATTAGAAGAAGAGATCCAAACATGTTTTCCATTCTGTTGCATGAAGAGAAGCTGTTGCCAAGGGGATAGGACAGTGGCTTTTCCCTGCAATTATCAGAACAACAGGCATTCTTCATGTATTCCCTGTGGATTTCTAGACACAAAGATCTTCCAGGATAAAACTTACTTTAAAAAATACACCTGAATTCACCAGCTGGTGGACAGAATGTGACACCTTAGTCTGTCTTGAAAAGAACTCCCTCCTGGGTTTGAAGAGACTCATATGCCTTTGTTTCCTCTATGGTCATGGCCCAAACACAGGTAAAGAGGAAGCATGGTTGCTATAAATTAGTCCTGCAGATATCCAGGTGGCACAGGTGGTGTCTGATCTCCTAAAGTTCCAGTGAGATTTCAGGAGCAACCTTCAAATCAGTTTATGCATAAACCTTGGCTTTTGTTTTAGGAGGGAAAGTGATAAGAATGACCAGGCTGGAGTCATGCTACTGTTGATGCTGTTGCTCTTCTGGCTCCTGGCTCCAACTGCAGCAAAGAGGCTCGAACCATTTGTGTGTTCAGGGATTATGTCCACTTAAGGAAAAGCAACTATAGGCCTGGTGATTTCATTATTGGTGGGAATTTTCCGCTGGAACCATTGTAAAGTCTCCTGTCCTAGACTTTAATACATTGATTCGTCATCTACATAATATGTAAGTTTCAGCTGGAGGGGAAACATGCAGATAAATTTTTGTTTGTTTGTTTCAAAATCAGGGACTTTTTTTCAGAAATGCTTCTTTTAGTATTTCCACTGTCCCGGTGTAGTACACATTTTGTGCTTTTCTCAATAAATTAGCAAGCTGTTAAAATGGGCTGGAATTCTCAAAATCTTCATCAGGAAAATGATGCTCCCCAACATCACCCTTGGCTTCCACATCTATGGCCATTTCCAGAGGGAGAGATATATTTTCTTAAACAGCCTCTCCATGCTCACCTCATGAGGCCAAGTGGTTCAAGGTTACAAATGTGATATTCAGGACACTCTCCTCTCCATCATTGGTGGTCTCAGTGCCAAGTCCTCAAGGCAGATGGCCTCCATCTTCAGCATCTTTAAGGTCCCACAGGTAAGAGAACTTTCTTGGATACAGTATGGAGTGGACAAAGATCAAAAGCACACAGAAAAGCCAAAGATGAACCTAAAAGTAGTTTTTTTGTTGGGGTGGGGGATATAATGAGCTTGTGATTCTTATTTTATTCTTTATTAAATGGTAACCATCATTTTAGTGCCATTTATTCTCTATATTAGGTTGTTGGTTTCTTCTCTTTCCTTCCAATAAAAATGGCAAAAAAGGGAAGAAGATTAATCCTATTAAGCCTGACTGCGAGGGGCATCAACCACACAGTGGTAACAACTAAAGTCAACAGAAAGCTTTTACTTTATCTTTGAAAAAAGAATCCCTTTTTCTACAGCTCAGTGTTGGCTTTGCGTTTTCTCAGGGAGAGAGAAGAGTTTATCCTTCCTTCTTCCAGATTAATCCCAAGGAATATACTCAGTATGTGGGTTTAGTCCAGCTGCTCCTGTATTTCCAGTGGAACTGGGTTGGGCTTTTGGCCCCTGAACATGACAAGGGAGAACGTTTCATTTCAACTCTGACTCCAATGCTCAAGGAGAAGGAAATCTGACTGGCCTTCACTCTAATGCTGGAATGGGATAATTTTGAAATCACTCATAAGAAGTTTATTTTCAATGTTCTTACCTGGTCTAAGGCAGAATTGTTTATCATGTTTGCAGACTCAACTGTTATTAGCACTGTAATATGGGTGGTACATTTTTTAAAATAATTCAAAAAATTATCCTTTAGAAAAGCTTGTATCTTCACTTCCCATTGGAAACTTGGTGTGGAGGAATCAGGATACACATTGCCATATATAAAACTTTTACATGGGGTCTTGCATTCTAGGGACGACTCCGGGGATGTCTCAAAATTCAGCCACTTCCTCCTGTCTTTAGAACCCTTGAACCCTCAAGGAGACGTCTTTCTCCTTCCATGGTGGGAATATGTCTTTGGCTGCAAGATCCATAAATCAGGAAAGATCCCTCTAAAGGGAGAAAAACAATGTACAGGAAAGGAGAATGTGCAGAATCTGCCCAATTACACTTTTGAAAGGAGCATGAAAGGAGAAAGTTATCTACAATATCTACAATGCTGTTTATGCTCTGGCACATGCTTTGCATGCAATGTATGGATCCAGAGTTTGACCAAGCATCATGAGGCTTGGAAAGAGGACCTCAAATGTCCAGTCATGGCAGGTAATTTCTCAGGCTTTTGACTCAGTCCACAGATGCTTAGAACGGAAATTCCCCTTATGAATTTTTTCACTTCCTGATTAAATGCCTGCAAACTCCCATACCAATTCATCTGAGACCCCATCTGAGATGCTTCCTTAAACATGGCCCAGTAGATCAAACATTGTCCCTGCATTCTGCAGCCTTTCACAACAAGCTAGAGAAAATCAGTGGAATTTTCGATGGCTCTGATAGAAATTATTTATTTATTTCAAACATTCATTTATCAGTTAACAAGATCTTGGGCCAAAGGAACTATTGGAAAGTATTAAAGTATTACAAGAGGAAACGCCTAAAATTAAATTTAGATTGTGGAATTCAAATTCTTGTATTTTGATCAAATTGGAGTTGGAAAGCATGTCCAGCAATAAAGGGGAAACTTTTAGTTTCAGAGTTAAATACACCTGATTCCTCAGTTCACCACTAGGAGATGAAACTATCTTCTGAAATATAAACCCATCCTCTCAAGATGGCCATTATGTGATGGTAGAAGCTATGACATCTCATTTGTGGCTCTAGCCCAAATACTCCAATATCTGAAGGTCTCTTATTTCAGATTCTCTCCTATTTGAGGAACATGCAGTTCAACAACAGTGCTGGAGATGAAGTCACCTTCTCAGAAGATGGACTGGGATCTGCTCGTTATGATCTTCTCAACTGGGTTCTCTTCCCCAATCAATCTTTTGTCCCCATGAAGGTTGGGCAAGTAAATCCTGAGGCTCCTCCAGGCCAGGATTTCACCATTAAATCTGATGGAATCGTCTGGGCTACAAAGGTGGGCTTCAAAGAAATGTTACAAGTACAAAGAAAGATGAATTATCTTACTGAGATGCAGAACAACTTTCTAACTTGAGCAATCATCAAGCCAGAAATTATGGCAGTCATTTGATGAAAAATCTGCTTTGCACATTTGAGGTCTGATTTGTGTCATTCCACAAATGGTTAGGCTTGGGGACATTGTCTCCTTGAAATACAGGATGCAAGTACAGGAAGCAACAGTGATTTGCATGGACCATTTCCACTCAGTTGTAACCTCACAGTTGTTTCTTTTAGAAAAATTGTCATCCTTCCTCTGAAGGCTGAGATTCCAGATCCAATCTCCCACATTTATGGGTGTGTCAGAAATGTCCCAGGCATGATTTCCTCAAGATTGTTCTTGATTTCTGATTGACAGTGGCAATATATTTCTTTAGAAGAGATTCTGAATGTAGAAGTAGGAATAGGGAAAGGAAATAGGAATGGGGGAAAGAATGAATGCAGCTTAGGTCATCTCAAGTATTTCTGTTTTCTGTTTCAGAAGGTGCCCTTTGCCAAGGGTGGCATGAAGAGGTGCCATGCAGGAGAGAGGAGGAGAGTTCCAGAGGGTGAAGAGGTTTGCTGCTACCAGTGTGGTGCTTGTCCAGAAAGGAGCATTTCTAACAAGTCAGGTAGACAAGACTTCAAATGTTAATCTTTTAAGATCAAAGAAAACATTCATTAAGTCATTTTTCGTTAGTGTCATTTTTTATGAGATATGAGATATGAAATCCTATCTTCCAGCAAAACCTTTCAGTTTACCAATCTAAACTGCCCTGGTCACAGAGTTTTTCCCAATCCTCAGCACTTCCAGGCAGGATAGCTTTAGGGCAGACTTTATGAATGTCCAACTTGGATTTCCACTCTAACAACAAATTGCAAAAACAGCCTTCCAATCTTTCCTGAGGAAGTTTGGTGTGCAGTCCAAGCTTTAATTTTTATTACACAGAATATTCTCCTTCCATCAGCACTATCAACCTCTGAAGAAATAGACCTGCCAGGGAGAAAGGACATTCATCTATCTATGTCAATTTGGTAGAGCAGGAGGGGGCAGAAAAACCTCTGAATGAACAGATTTGAGGTCCAAAGTAGAGAATTTAAGGAAGGGATAATATACTCACAAAAAAACCACTAGCATTCCTGGATAATAGATCTATCAGTCTATTGTGGGTTCCGTTATAAAATAGGAGAAATAACAGGCAGCTACCCCAGATGGAAAGCCACTCATGGAAGGGCACAGTGAATGGATAGCTGGAACTGAATCCTCCTCTCAGGCTAATCTATCACCAGGATTATGGTAAATGATTTGCTCTTTCTCTGCCCCATAAATTGCACATGGGTTCTTTCATCACTCCTTTTATGAGTTGGTCACCAGCAGAAAGGAAACACGTCTATCACCTTTGTGCAAGGGATAATGTACATTGCAGTTTCTCAAAAAATCCTTAGACAAAGATTTTTGATTTCAGATTCAGCTCACTGTGAACCCTGCCCAGAAGACCAATTTCCGAACAAGGACAAGGACCAATGCATTGCCAAGGAGATCCACTTCCTTACCTATCAAGACATCCTGGGATATATTTTATTTTTTTCTTACTCTTCTCCTCTCAGTGATCACAATAGCAGTTCTGGCAATTTTTCTTAAACTTTATGACACCTATTGTCAAGGCCAACAACCGAGATCTCACCTACATCCTCCTGGTCTCCCTTCTGCTCTGCTTCCTCTGCTCCTTCTTCTTCATTGGTGAACCAGGGAAGCTCACCTGTCTCTTCCAACAATCTGCTTTTGCCATTCTCTTTTCCTTGCAGTTTCCTCTGTGTTGGCAAAAACTGTCATGGTGGTTTTGGCCTTCATGGCCACCAAGCCAGGGAACAAGACAAGGAAACTCTTAGGAAAACCACTGACCAACTCCATTGTCATAGCCTGTCCCCTGATCCAACCAGTCCTTTGTGCCACCTGGCGGGAAACCTCTCTCCCATTTCTTAGTTTGGACTTCCACTGCTTGTTTGGAGAAATCATCTTGGAATGTAAGCAAGGCTCAGCTGTAATGTTTTATGGTGTCCTCTCCTACCTAGGACTTTTGGCCCTTGTCAGTTTCACAGTGGCATTTCTAGCTAGGAAATTTGCTTTAATGAAGCCAAGTTCATAACTTTTAGCATGCTGGTCTTTTGCAGTGTTTGGATCTCCTTCCTCCCCACCTACCTTAGCTCAAAGGGAAGTCCATGGTGGCTGTGGAGATCTTCTCTATTTTGGATTCTGGAGCTGCTCTCTTGGTTTGTATCTTTTCCCCTAAATGCTACATTATTCTGCTGAGGCCAGATCTGAATTGTAGAGAAAATATAGTAAGAAACAAGAAATTCTAACTCATTATCAGCCTCATTTATATTTGTCTTTGTGGCATGTTTAGAAGGTGATAATATTTTTTTTAAAAAAAAATGTTGACAAGCTTGTTCATAAAGATGTGTTTATTATTACAAGGTGGACATTTTCTCATTTTATTCCTTTTAATTCAGTTCATGTTTTTAGTAATAATAAAGACAAACATGAGAATTCAGCCTCCATTTTTGACAAACTTAGATGTTTCTGTCTAATAGATCTCCCTCCAATCAACACTTTTCCCGATAATACAACAGTACCCGATGTAGATTTTCGTGTATTTATGTCTGTAGCAAAATTTGTGTTAGGGATAACATTGTTTACCCTAACTGGTTTGGGTAAAAATAATAAATATGGTATCATGGTTTGTTAGTTAAAGTGTGTGTAAATTTAACAGCAAGAATGTAATTAAGGGTGTGGTTGTAAAAACACTATATAAGAAGCGAGGCAAATGCAGCTCTCTCTCTCTCTCTGGCTTACTGATCCCCAATTACTGGATGGATTGATAACTGCGTTCTTGCTGGAAAGGAGTGTTTTGTTTTCTCAACGGAGAGAAGATAAATATTGGACTGATTTATTGTAAGTGTACTGACATTGGCTACTCAACACGGACTTTGCAATTAGAGTATCCTCAACAAGACTTGACTGAAATTGATATATGACTAATGGACCGTTTATTTGACTATGCTATAATTCTTAAATGGAATAAACAATATTTTTGATAGCACAAGCGTATCTGTATTTTTACTGCGTGTTAACTAGAAAACTTATCTCACACATTTACCTGTCTTCCTATCTGACTTCGCTGCACATTCTGTTTAGTTTGTTTTCCTTAACACCCGTGGGAATCCAGGCTTAACACTGGTTATGGGCCCAGAGAGACTGCAAAGTCTGTTTAACTAGGATAAAAACAGGTTTATGTAAAAAGTGAGATTTTGTGTTGTTACACGTTACAGTAAACAGACAGCTATGTTTTATCAATTATAGTTTTATTTCCATATAGTGAAACATGGCACAAGTCAGTCTACAAAGTTTGTCCCTTATATCCAAGCTGAATGGAACAAACTATGTTTCATGGTCTATGAAATGTAGTCTACTTCTACGAAGAGAAGGTCTGTGGAACATAATTGAAAATCCACCAAACGTAGAAGCTTGGGATCCTGAAGATGAGGAAGATAGTAAAAAGATAGAATTCAAAGAGAAAAATGAACAAGCACTTTGCATCATAGGACTCACATTAACTGATCAACAATTTGTTCATATACGCGGAGAGCAAACTGCTGTTGGGTGTTGGCAAAAACTGAGGAGGATTTATGTTCGAGATAACGTTGGTGCTCACATAAATCTAACAAGGAAGCTTTTCCGCACGTATCTCCAAAAGAATGGTGATATGCTGAGTCATTTAAATACTATGAAAAGCATTTTCCAAGAACTTCATGAGAAGGAGTTAATTTTCTCTGAGCTACACCAGGTCTACATAATTCTATCTTCATTAGACGAAAGTTTTGATGACTACGTAACTTTCCTTGAAATATTGCCTAAAGAAAGCCTAAATTTAACTGATATCACTGGCAGATTGATTGAAGAGGCCAGAAGAAGGCTTGAAAGAGATCAGTTAAGGAGGGAGCAACCTCAAAAGGAAAATAATGAATCTCCTACTGCATACGCAATTAAAAAGTGTTTTAATTGTGGAGGGAGAGGACATTTTGCAAGATTTTGTAAGAAACCAAAACGCCAGAATGCAAGCCAGAATGCTGTAAGCCATCAAAGAAGAAATAAGAATTATGAGTTAGCAATGTATAGTAATGGAGTTGTAAAAAATAATTTATGGGTGGTTGACAGTGGTGCGTCCCACTGTATTACAAATGATAACAAAAAATTTGTAAAAATGTCCATGAGTTCACAGCATATCTCATTGGCAAACGGATGGAAACTTAAAGCAAAAGGTGAAGGTATTGCTCATTGTTCTAGTATAAAGGAGAACATAAAAATGTTATATGTACCTCAACTTAAATTTAATTTGCTTTCTGTTAGAATGTTGGTTAGATTAGGATACATAATTACCTTTAAGGGAGATACTTGTTTAATTGAAAAAGAAGGTAAGAAAATTACTGCATCTTTAAGAGGTGACTTATATGTGTTAAATGATAATGGTTTAGAAGTGGCTAACACGGTTTATGAAAATAAGAAACCTCATGATGAATGTATTCACTTGTTACACCGACGGCTAGGTCATTTAAATTTTAAAATGATTAAGAGAACTGTTCAACTATCTAAAGGAATAAGTTTGAAACCTTGTAATAAGTATTTGCAATGTTCTGCTTGTAATCAAAACAAAAGCAAAGTTATACCGGCAAATAGATTTGATGGATTTATTACCAAAGAGCCTTTAGAGGTAGTATTTGCCGATATAATAGGTCCTAAAAAGCCAAGTGTAGGTGGTGCTAGATACATATTAAGCATAATGGACCACTATTCTAGGTATGGTTTCTGTTTTCTAATGAAGAGAAAAACTGAAACGTATACAAATTTCTTTAATTGGTTAAAATTTGCAGAGAGGAAAACTAAAAAGAAATTAGTAACTCTTATAACAGATAATGGTGCGGAATTTACAAATAATAAAATCCAGAATAGACTTAGAATGGCAGGTATTCAACATAAAAAGTCTGCACCATATAGGCCTCAACATAATGCCTTTATAGAGAGACGAGGCCAAACACTGCAATCAATGGGAAGGACAATGTTATCTGATTCTGGATTACCTGACAATTTGTGGGGAGAAGCTATAATGTGTGGGAATCACATATTAAACAATGTTGTTAATTCAACAACAGGTGAATTACCATTCACTCTGTGGCATGGTAGGAAACCGGATTTGAGTTATATTCACACATTTGGTGCACCAGCATGGGTGCATATCCCTACACAACTCAGGCACAAAGGAAAACATAGAGCTAAAAGATTAATTTTTGTTGGATATCAAGCAAACCATAGATCTTATAGAGTCTGGGAACCAGGTACATCTAGAGTATACTGCAGTGCTAGTGCACAATTCCTAGAACATATAGGATGGAATAGAATAGAGCAGGATTCAGATAATGATGTTATTATAGAACCCTATAAGAGGCAGAAAGAAAAGACTAGTTATAAGAAAAGTCCAATTAAAGAAGAAATCCATGAAGAGCAAATAGAACCAGATCAAGAGGAAATAATTGATCAAGAAGAGATAGATAGTCAAGAACAGGAAATAAAGGAAAGTCCACCTGTAAGTCCTGTTATACCTAGACGCACAACACGTATAACCAAACCACCTGAAAGATATCAGGCGAGTATTGTTTGCCAAGTAAATAAAGTTCCTATTAGCATAGATGAACTTAAGATGTATCCTGCTAAGGATCAGGAGAATTGGCAAAAGGCAATGAAAAAAGAGTTAAATTCATTAAAGGAAATGAAGGTTTATGAAGAAACCAAATTACCTCCAGGAGAAAAATCCATTGGGTGCAAATGGATATTCAAAGTAAAGACTGGAAATAATGGGAAAGTAACTTATAAGGCTAAATTAGTAGCACAAGGATTTAATCAAAATGTATATGATTATGATGAGGTATTTGCACCAAATCTTAAGGCTACAACTTTAAGAGCAGCTTTAGTGTGGGCAGCTAAGAAGAATTATATTGTTAACCATTTAGACGTAGAAACTGCATATGTACATGCACCATTGCAACATACAATATATTTGAAAAAACCGGTTGGTATAAAAGATAATAAAGTAAATAGCAATGATTGTTGGAAACTCAAGAAGAGTTTATATGGATTGAAACAATCTGGCTATGAATGGAACCAATATATTGTGAAAGAATTAAACAATATAGGGTTTAAATCTGGTTTAGCAGATCCATGTATGTTTAAAAGAGAAAATAATGGAGCGGTGTCATTATTATTATTATTTACAGATGATATTGCTTTGATTACTAAGACCAATAATGAAGCTACTGAGATTATTTCATTATTAGCCAAAAGGATAAAATTAAAACATTTAGGTGAAATCAAAAAGTATCTAGGATTGACAATTAATAAAACCAAAAAGGATTTAAGATATCTCAAGAGGATAAAATTTGCCAATTAATTAAATTGTATAAAATGGAACTTTGTAAGCCTGCAAAGACTCCAATGAGTCAGGAAATTTGCAAAATTGATGCTCAAAGTCCCAAATTTGATAAGACCATATATCAATCTTTGATTGGTAGCTTATCATATATAAGCAATTGGTCAAGGCCAGATATAGCTTATAGTATTAATCAGCTGGCACAATTTAATAATGATCCACATCAATGTCATTGGCAAGCATTAAAGAGAATTTTAAGATATCTTAAAGGAACAATGCACCATGCATTGTATCTAGAGCCAAAGGTGATTTGATTCTTAGTGCCTATGCAGATGCAAGTTTTGCAACTGACATAAACACTAGAAAATCAACATCTGGGATGGTTATATTATTTGGTAAGACACTAATAGGGTGGAGGTCAATCAGACAACAGCATATTAGCTTGTCAACGATGGAAGCAGAATTTTCATGTCTGTCATTACTATGCCACTGACTTAATTCTGTACAAACAGTTATTATTAGACATGGGTATAACTGTTAAAGATTCCATTATTGTGTACGAGGACAACCAGGCAGCTATACAGTTAGCTACTAATATTGCTGTAAAGACTAGATCAAAGCATACTGATTTAAGATACTTAAATGTTAGAGAATCTGTTAAAAATGGTCTAATTAAACTTGAGTACTGCATGACGGAAAAAAATATTGCAGACCAGTTTACAAAAGCAAAAGGTGTTGTAAAATTTAAAGAGAGTTGTGACAATTATGATTTGAAAGTGTAAATGGATATATTATTGTAATATTTATTATTATTACCCAAAAGGGGAGAATGTTAGGGATAACATTGTTTTACCCTAACTGTTTTGGGTAAAGATAATAAAATGATGAATCATGGTTTGTCAGATAAAGTGTATGTGACTTTAAGCTAAAGGAGTGTAATTAAGGGTGCAGCTGTAAAAGTACTATATAAGCAGCAAGGCACTCTCTGGCACTTACTGGCTGGCTTATTGAAGACTGCATTCTTGCTGGATCGGGGAGGAGAAGAAGTGTTGGATTACTTTGAAGATATTTCTCAACGGAGAGAAGATAAGTTTTGGACAGATTTATTATATGTGTACTGACACTGGCTATTCGACACGGACTTTGCAATTAGAGTATCCTCGACAAGACTTGATTGAATTTGGTATTTGACTAATGGACTGTTTATAATGACTATGCTATAATTCTTAAATGGAATAAATTATAATTTTTGATAGCACAAGCGTATCTGTATTTTTACTGCGTGTTAACTAGAAAACTTATCTCATACATTTACCTGTCTTCCTATCTGACTTCGCTGCACATTCTGTTTAGTTTGTTTTCCTTAACACCCGTTGGGGAATCCAGGCTTAACAGAGACGAATGACAAGGTAATTGGAGAGGAATGGATAGAATTATTGAATAAAGATATTACATGGTCTGAATTGAAGTCAGCAACGGAGAATCAAAGTAATAACAAATCTCCAGGACCAGATGGGATTCCGGCAGAACTATATAAAGCAATAATGGAACTAGTAGGACCACTGATGCTGGAAGTGTTTAATGAGGTACTTCTGGCAGCCAAGATGCCGGACTCGTGGAGGGGGGCGCTGATTTTGCTAATCCCGAAGGAGGATGCAGATCATAGATACATTAACAACTATAGACCGATTTCACTTTTAAATGCCGATTATAAATTATTTACTTCTATCATAGCTAATAGAGTAAAACAAGCTTTAAATCCACATATCCACGAAGATCAAAATGGATTTCTTCCATCCCGACAAATAAAGAACAATTTAAGAACCGTTATCGATGTCCTAGAATATTATGAAGCCCACCCAGAGAAACAATCCGCACTCATGTTTTTAGATGCTGAGAAAGCATTTGACAACTTAAATTGGCACTTTTTAATTCAAAAAAATTACAATATGAGTCTTGGCACCAAATTTGAAAACATTATAACAACAATTTACAATACACAACAGGCTAATATACTAATCAATGGCGAACAAACAAGTCCAATAAATATAGAAAAAGGTGTCAGACAGGGCTGCCCTCCTTTTCATTTTTGCCCTAGAATCATTCTTAACACGGGTTAGACAAAATTCTGAAATTAGAGGAGTGAGGGTCAAATCAGAAGAATATAAACTACAAGCGTTTGCTGACGATATGGTTTTCTTTTTGGAGGAACCCATGGAAAAAGGATATAATCTAATAAAAGAATTAGAACGATTTGGCGCAGTGGCAGGATTAAAAATTAATAGAAAAAAGACGAAGTTAATGACCAAAAACTTAACAGAAAACCAGAAGGAAGAATTAGAAGCAATGATGGGGATACAGGTAACAAAAAGGGTCAAATATTTAGGAATATGGTTAACACCACAAGGTAAATCACTCAAAGAGAACAATTATGATAAACTACTTCAACAAACAAAGAAAGGTTTAGAATCCTGGAATAAGCTGCAGCTCTCCTTATTGGGCAGGATTGCCTCGATTAAAATGAACATATTACCAAAATTTCTTTATTTATTCCAGACAATTCCAATTAAGTTGCCAAAATTTTTTTCCGAAGAATTAAATAAGATTACACTTAAATTTATTTGGCAGGGGAAAAAAGCCAGGATCAATGTAAAGGCCTTACAAGATGCGAAAAGTAGAGGGGGTCTAGCTCTTCCAAATTGGGAATTATATTATTCGGCAGCTATCCTATTATGGTTAAAAGACTGGGTGAACTTATTTAATAAAAGAATTTTAACATTAGAAGGGCATGACCTCCAGAGAGGGTGGCATGCCTTCTTATGGGAAGTGGGGAAACCCAAGCAGTCTTACTTTCATAGACACCACATTAGGGACTCATTATTAATTAATTGGAAAAAAATATGCAAAAACACTATCTAAAAACTCCGATCTGGCTATCAACAATGGAGGCAATGGTACACCGCAATAATTTGGACATAACAAAAATGATTAAATATAAAGATTTATTAGATCCGCAAGGAAAATTAAAAACTCAACAAGAATTACAGGAACAGGGATTTAAAATTGATCAGTGGTTATATATACAAATCCTTAGCAGATACAAACAAGATATAAAAGACTTTGGAATTTATAACAAATTGCAGTATTTAGATAAAATTTTACTAGGATCAAACAAAAAGAACATATCCAAATTCTATAAATACTTACTGGAAGTAGAATTAGAACAAGAGATAGTCAAAGGGACCATGATAGCCTGGAGCAGGAATGTTGGAAGAAGTATTACATTATCAGAATGGGAAAAGATTTGGAACAGAAATATTAAGATTACAAAATTGGCAGCATATAAAAAAAATACATACAAAATGTTTTATAGATGGCACTTGCCCCCTTCGAGGTTGGCGAAAATGAACCTAAACACGAGTCCAAAATGCTGGAAATGTAAAAGCATAGAAGGAACCTACTTTCATATGTGGTGGTCTTGCAAACAAACCCAGAAATATTGGCAAAAAATCAGAAAATGGTTGGAGGAGATAACCAAAGAACAAATCGAATACAAACCAGAGTTCTTCCTACTAGGGATCTCCGATAAACATTTACCCAAAAAGAGGAAATATTGATAGCAGATTAACAACGGTTGAACAAGAAAAAAGTGGGATGTTGAAGTGGGAGATGGACAGGTCAGAATTTTATCTTAGATTCCAAAATATTGAGGAAGAAAAAGGACAAAATTTGGCTGCAGTAATGATTGAAATCTTGGCTGGAGCCTTGGAAATAACAGAGGAAAAGATGATGGATGGAGTAGATGAGATATATCGAGTCTTCACAAGATATGTGATGAGGAACCAATTACCAAGAGAGGTTCATGTCAGATTCACCAAAAAAACTATTAAAACCCAAATATTACAAGTGGTAAGAGAGAAGGCAAAGAGATTGTGGTCTTAAAACAAGTACCTAGAAAAGTGAGAGAGATTAGAAGAGTATATCGATTTTTGACCAAAATGCTTTTGAAAAAAGAGGTGAACTATAGATGGCTGATTCCAGAAGGATTAATGTTTACATGGCAAGAACAGAGACACAGAATTGATTCAATTGAGAAAGCAGAAATATTCTACAAGGAATTTTTCGAAAGAAGAGAAATGGAGATAGAAAAAGAGAACATTTTAACTGAATTTGAAGAGGACCAAATGGGAATGGGAAAAGAAGAAGGCGCAATAGGTGGACAAGTGGAGACCAAAGAACAACGTGAAGTAAGATCCACGAGAGCTGTTAGACCTAAATATAAAGCATAACCATGGAGGAAAAAAAACTGATTTCCATGAATATAAATGGACTGAATTCAGCTACCAAAAGAAGAAAAACTTTTCACAAATTAGAGAAGCTAAAATTTGATATAATTTGCTTACAAGAAGTACACATTAAAAACAACATGAACAATTACTGGCACGATCAAAATTAGGGAAAATATTTACTTCTCTGACTCACTGTAAGAAAAGAGGAGTGGTTTTGTACATTAAAGAAACCATTCCAGCAAAACTTATTTATACTGATGAAGATGGAAGAGTATTAATGGTTGAAATAGTGGATAATAATACAAAAACTCTTTTGGTTGCAATTTATGCCCCGAATGATAAGCAAGAAGAATTCTATAAAAAATTACACATGAAAATAATTGAACTGGACTATGCTAATATACTTATGATGGGAGATTTCAATGGAATTGTAGACAATAAACTGGACTATACAGCAAAAGCAACACGACAAAATAGGAAGACTCTCCCTAAATCCTTTTTTAAAATGACAGATGAATTAAATTTAAAAGATATATGGAGAGAAAGAAATGCTAAAATTCAACAATATACTTTTTATTCCAATAGACATTTATCATGGTCCAGAATAGATATGATTTGGACCTCAACAGAATTATTATCTAATATTCAAGAAATAAATATTGAAACAAGTACATGGGCAGACCACAATCCAATGACAATTAAATGGAAAGGACAAAAAAGAAGATCTAGATGGACATTAAATAATACTATTTTAAAGGAAAAAACTTTACACAATGGATGGAAAAAGAATTGGCCTTCTTTAATGAAAACAAAAAGAAGATACTTCAATACAGAATGTTTGGGATACAATGAAGGCATATGCAAGAGGATTAATAATAAACTGTACAAAGAAAAAGAACATTAGGAAGAGGCAAATGATTAAAGCTCTGGAAGATGACCATAAAAAACTGGAAAAAGAATTACAGAAAAGGCCACAGAAAAAAGATATTAAACTTAAAATGGATATAATCAAACATAAAATGGATCAAGTAGAGAAAGAAGAACTGGCACAAAAATTAAAGTGCTAAACAGAACTATTTTGAAGATGCAAATAGGCCAGGTAGATGGTTAGCATATAAATTGAGAAAAGAGAAAGAATCAAGGAAAATATTACAGTTAATAGACGATCAAGGTCAAATTTGTTATGGTAATAAGGAGAAAAAAGCAATCATTCAAGACTTCTATGGACAATTATATAAACAGGAGGATCTTGATGAGGAAAAAATTAAACAGTATTTACAAAATGCTAACCTACCTAAGATACCTGATGAAACTGGGAAAATGTTAGAAAGTGCTATAACAATGATGGAATTAACCGAAGCACTCAACAGACAGAACAATGGAAAAGCACCAGGACCAGATGGTCTCCCGGCAGAATTTTATAAAACATTACAAGAATCGTTGAGCACTTCACTGTTAGAAGTCATGAATGAAGTTATGATAAATAAGAAAATACCCAAAACATGGTCAGGAGCTTATATTACACTTATCCCAAAAGAAGGGGTTGACCCATTACAAATTAAGAACTATAGACCTATTTCCTTATTGAATGCAGACTATAAAATCTTTGCTTCAATCTTGGCAGGGAGGCTTAAAAAATACTTAAACAACTTTATTCACCCTGATCAGAATGGATTTTTACCAAAGAGACAAATTAAAAGACAACATGAGGGTAATCCTGGACACATTGGAATATTACGAGGCGCACCCTGAAAAACAAATGGCTTTGATATTCTTAGATGCCCAAAAGGCATTTGATAATGTGAATTGGAGATTTATGTTATTATTATTGGAACAGATCGGCTTTGCTAGAAAATTTATCCAAGCAATAGAAGCCATATATTATAAGCAAACGGCAAAAGTAATGATAGATGGAGAATTTACAGACTTTATTAATATTAAAAAAGGTACAAGACAAGGATGCCCATTATCTCCTTTGTTATTTGTATTGACCTTGGAAGTGTTAAATAGAATTATTAGAGAAGATACAAACATAAAAGGAATGAAAGTTAAAAAGGAGGAATTTAAATTGCAAGCCTTTGAAGACGACTTGGTCTTTATTTTGGAAGACCCTCTAGAGACAGCTTTAAAACTATTGGAAAAGATAGAGATGTATGGTGAGATGGCTGGTTTGAAAATAAATAAAGACAAAACAAAGATTCTGACAAAGAATATGTTATTAAGACAAAGAGAAGAGCTGGCAGACCTATTGAACATTCAAGTTTACGAACAAAGTTAAATATTTGGGGATATATTTGACGTCAAGATGTACTACACTGAAAGAGAATAACTATATTAAACTTAAACAGCAGATAGCATCTGATCTGAAAAAATGGGAAAACCTACAATTGTCATTGATAGGTAGAATTTCAACAATTAAGATGAATATTTTACCCAGAATTTTATATTTGTTCCAAACAATACCAATTAGGTTAGGTAAGGATTACTTTGAAGAATTAAATAAAATTGTGTTGAAGTATATAGGCAAGGTAAGAAAGCGAGAATAAAATTAAAACTCTTACAGGACGCTAGAATTAGAGGAGGATTTGGCCTTCCTAATTGGGAGTTGTATTATCAAGCTGCAAACTTAATGTGGGCTAAAGAATGGATAACGTTAAGAAAGATTAGATTGTTGGCATTAGAAGGACATGATTTATTATTGGGTTGGCATGCTTTTCTATGGTATAAGGGAACTAAATCACAGGGTTACTTTAGAAGGCATTATATACGGGAATCGTTATGGTTGAATTGGGAGAAAATTAAGAAACAATGTTATTTGAAAATCCCAGTTTGGTTATCAACTATCGAAGCTTTTTCTTATCCTATAACCTATAAGAAGGAACAAACAGTTAGATATGGGGAATTACTAGATGAAAAGGGTGAACTTAAAACGATGCAAAATTTAGAAGAACAAGGTATAAAGATGAATTGGTTTTCATATGCGCAAATACATTCAAGGTATCTTAAAGATTCTAAAATGGAAGGATTTTATAATAAATTGACTGATTTAGATAGGATTTTGACAGGTACTGATGAAAAAGTGATCAAAAATTATATAATTATTTGTTGGAAATTAAGTTAGAGGAAGAACAAGTTAAAGAAACAATGATTGCTTGGGGGAAGAATTTTGGATATGGGATTGATTTAGAGAAATGGCAAAAATTGTGGTCTCAAAATTACAAAATGACAATGTCAAAAGCATATAAAGAAAATTTGTATAAGATGTTTTATAGGTGGCACTTTCCCCCGACAAGAATTGCAAGAATGTTCAAGAACAAATCTGAAAAATGCTGGAAATGTCATCAGATTCCTGGCTCATATTACCATATGTGGTGGACTTGTGAGGAGGCCAGGAAATACTGGACTAGAATTCGCATATGGTTGCAAAAAATGACAAAGAAACATATAGATTTGAAACCAGAGATTTTTTTATTGGGAATCTTACCTGATACATATAATAAAAACTTAAAATATTTGATTGTAAATGTATTAACAGCAGCTAGGATTGTATTTGCTAAAAATTGGAAGGGTGAGAAAATACCAGTAGAGGAAGAAATTATTAAGAAAATACTGGAATGTGCTGAAATGAGTAGATTGACATTTGAAATTAGAGAACAAGAAGATAAACAATTTTATGAAGTTTGGGATCTTTTTTATCAATGGTTAGATAATACAATATAATAATAGAATATTTAGAAACCTAGGAAATAACGAATATACATTTTTTTTGGTTTTGATATCATTTTTAGAATATTTTATTAAAATAGACTTGGTATGATTTTACAATCTGTTATAAAATAAATTAACTAAACTATAGTTATCTCGCTTAAGTATGAATTAGTAAAATTATAGTCAAATGATTGTTTAATAATGATATTAGGATATATAATTGTTGATTGATAATATGAGTTATTATGTAACATAATTATTATGATGACTATGAAATGGATGCACAAAAAGGAGTGGTAAACCAACCGATACACTGTCTGTAAATTTATGAAGAATGATGATGTTTTTATGTTATGTTTTTATGTTTTATGTGTTTTTGTTTGTTGTTAAAATAAATAAAACTTATATATATATATATATATATATATATATATATATATATATATATATATATATATATATATATATATGGATCTTTGGTTATTCGGGTTTTCTCCCGCGTAAGATTGGAAGTATCTAGGCAAGCGTTTCGATGAAGTCTCATTCATCATCTTCAGGCTTCTGTCTTCGGCTCTGTGCTTCTCAGAGTGATGTGAGCTTGCAGCTGCTTCTTCCTTTTAACTGCTAGTGGGGTGTGACTTGATTGGTTGGGGGCTTGGCTGTGTTCTGATTGGGTGGGGGTGTGTTCTCATTGGTTGGGGGTTTGGCTGTGTTCTGATTGTTCTGTGTTCTGATTCTGATTCAGAACACAGCCAAACCCCCAACCAATGAGAACACACCCCCACCCAATCAGAACACAGCCAAGCCCCCAACCAATCAAATCACACCCCACTAGCAGTTAAAAGGAAGAAGCAGCTGCAAGCTCACATCACTCTGAGAAGACAGAGCCGAAGACAGAAGCCTGAAGTGATGAGAAAGCGTGCATACACCGCCTCCATAAACCGGAACTCAGAATATATATATATATATATATATATATATATATATATATATATATATATATATATATATATATATATATATATATATATATAAGTTCTCACTCTCTACTTGTTGTAGAATACCTTATGTCACCAGATTCAAAATTCTAGACCTAGAAATCTTGAACTACGCCTTGGTCCGATCTAAGTATAGTATATAAAATTATACATTGCAATATCCTACCTGTCAATGAATACTTCAGCTTCAACCATAACAACACAAGAGCACACAATAGATACAAACTAAAGGTTAATAGCACCAAACTTGATTGCACGAAATACGACTTCAGCAACAGAGTGGTCAATGTCTGGAATACTCTACCTCACTCTGTGGTTTCTTCCCCAAACCCTCCAAAATTTAACCTTAGACTGTCTACTGTTGACCTCACCCCTTTCCTAAGAGGCCTGTAGGGGGCATGCATAAGTGTACCAACGTGCCTACCATCCCTTTCCTATTGTTTCTTTTTATTTTTCTTATAAGTATCTATCTCATGTATTCAAAACTATGTTTTTACTGATACCTATTATCTTGTAAGCAATTGACAAAAATAAACAAAGAAACAAAGAAATAAATAAATAAAATTGTCTCCTCTCCTCTCCTCTCCTCTCCTTCCTCTATTCTATTATGTTCTGTTCTGTTCTGTTCTATTCTATTCTATTCTATCAATTGTCCTGTTGGGAAATTTCTCCTTAGTTCTAGTTGGATCACTTCTTGATAAGGTTCAATCCATTACTTATCCTCCTGCCTTCAGGTGCTTTAGAGAAGAGGTTGACAGACTTTTCTCTGTGACAGCCCGTCAAATATTGGTTCGTGGAGGTCAAATTCACAACTTCAGCATGACTCCATCTGCTCTGGACATGACAAGAAACACAAGAATGTTTTTTTTTTTCCAATTGGGTGCATGAGAAGCTATTGCTACAAGGACAGAAACTTGCTTTTCCTTGCAATCATCAGAAGTACAGTAATTGTTAGTGTATCCCCTGTAGATTTCTAGATACAAAAACTTCCAAGCTATAAAAACATGTCTGAGTTCTCCAGATGGGGGTAAAAGATGAGACCTTAGCCTGTCTTGCAAAAAGCTCACTCCTGGGTTTGAAGAAACTCACGTGTCTTTGTTTCCTTTATAATCACAGCCCAAACACAGGTAAGAGGAAGCATCTTTGCTATAAATTTGTTCTGTGGCCATCCAGGTGGTATAGGTGGTGTGTGATCTGCTAAAGTTCCAGTGAAATTTCAAGTTCAACTTTCAAATCAATTTCTACCTAAACTTTTATTTCTGTCCCAAGAGGGAAGTTGACAAGAATGACCAGGTAGGAATGATGCTATGGTTGATGCTGATGCTCTTCTGGCTCCTGGCTCCAACTACAGCAAAGAGGCTACAAACCATGTGTCTGTTCAGGGATTATATCCCATTAGAGGAATGCTACTATAGGCCTGGTGATCATATTATTGGTGGAAATTTGCCATTGGGAGGCAGTGTGGTTTCTACTGTCCCTGAATTTAATACATCAAATCTTCTTTTAGATTATAGGTAAGTTCCAGCTGGACCTATTTCAAAAATACTTCTTCTAGTATTCTGCACTGTCTTAGTGTAATATACATCTTCTCCTTTTCTCAGTAAAATAGCAAGCTCCTAAAATAAGCCACAATTCTGAACTTCTGAAAGCTAGGTACTTCAAAAGGAATTCTTTATTAAAAGGAGTAATCCAGATACTAGCCAAAGCAGAGTCTAAGATACCACCAGGCATACAGGAAGAGATAAATGAATGTGGATTTAGTCAACCAAAGAAACAATATGTTAATCCCCCTCCCCCTTTTCTGGGAACCCTATGTTAGAAAGGTTTTTCAGGAAGTTCCTCTCAGAGCTGGAATTTTTCTGGTCACTTCTCCTCTTGCTATCTCTCCAAGAGGTGACAAGGTTCCAGACATCTGGCTGCAGTCATATATCGTGTGCAAGTTATACAGATTCAATGCAAGGCTTAAGATATTCAGGTTACAGCAAAAGGGTTACTTGTACCAACTCTCCCCATCCTTCTTCTTCCATTATAGAATGGCAGCATTCAGGTTTAGCTGAGAAAGATCCTTAAAAAAAACCCAAACCCAATTTGGATGTTGCTTCACCAAACCAAACACTGAAGCAAACTCTACAAGCAAACAACCTTAACTGTAATATTCCCTGTATTTTTCGCACTATAGACTCATCCCCAGTAACTACCAGAAGATCCTTGCATTAAGGTTTGCTGTCTCCCAGGTCAATAAGGATTTTCTTCTGCTCCCCAACATCACCCTTGGCTTCCACATCTATGGCCATTTCCAGAGGGAGATATTTATTTCCTTAAACAGCCTCTCCATGCTCTCCTCACAAGGCCAAGTGGTTCCAGGATACAAATGTGGCTGGAAGGGCACTCTGTTCTCCATCATTGGTGGCCTCAATCCCAAATCCTCAAGGCAGATGATTTCCATCTTCAGCATCTTTAAGGTCTCACAGGTAAGAGAGCTCTCTTGGATACAGTATGGAGTAGACAGAGATCAGAAGCAGAGAGGAAGGGCTTGGGGAGGCATATCATGAGCATGTGACTGTTAGTTAATTCTTTATTTAAAAGTGGCCATCATTTTAGTGCCATTTATTCTCTGAATCCGATTGTTAGTTTTTCTCTCTTGTCTTCCAACATACCTCAACCAATAAAAATGTGTAACTGGTGATTCCTAAAGTGAACATCAACTTTTACTTTGTTTTTTAAAAAATAATTTCATTTTCTCCAGCTTGGTGTTGGCTTTGAGTTCTCTCAGGGAGAGAAAAAAGTTTATCCTTCCTTCTTCCGGATTAATCCTAAAGAATCTTCTCAATATGTGGGTTTAGTCCAGCTGCTCCTGTATTTCCAGTGGAACTGGGTTGGGCTTATGGCCCCTGAAGATGAGAGGGGAGAAGGTTTCATCTCAACTCTGACCCCAATGCTCCAGGAGAAGGAGATCTGCCTGGCTTTTTCTGAAAGGTGGAAATCACATGATATTGTGATTATAATGAAAACATTACTTCTCAGTTTCAAGACTTGGTCAAAAACTGAAGTGATTCTTCTTTTTGGAGACTATGATTGTAGTATAAGTGTACAGGCAATTTTGTTTCTCCATGTAAAATCAATCAAGAGAACATTTCAGAATGTTTGGATCTTAACCTCCCATTGGAAACTTAGTGTGGGGGAATCTAAACACACATTGTTATTTGTAAAGTCTTTCCATGGAGTTTTGCATTTCAGAGACCACACTGGGGATGTCTCAGAATTCAATCATTTTGTTCTGTCTTTAGACCCTTTGAACCCCCAAGGAGATGTCTTTCTCCCTCTATGGTGGAAAGATGTCTTTGGATGCAAGATCCATAAATCAGGAGAGATCCCTCCAAAGGGGGAAAAACAATGTACAGGAAAGGAGAATGTGCAGAATCTGCCCAATTACATTTTTGAAACAAGAATGACAGGTGAAAGTTACAATATCTACAATGCCATTTATGCTGTGGCACATGCATTACATGCAATGTTTGGATCCAGAGCCCGACCAACTGTGATGAGGTTTGGAAAGAGGACCCCAAATATCCAATCATGGCAGGTAATTTCTGTGGTTTCTCAGAGAGGAAGATTCCGATATGCATTTCTTCAGTTACTGATTCAATATCCGCATGTTATCATATCAATGCATATTAAAAGCAATTATTAGAAAAATATGAGTTAAGAATAATGTTTTGTTGGAAGAGGTTAGAGAGAGGGGAAAAGAGAAGTGAAGGTTCATTAAAATGTTTAAAAGTATGTCTAGCTAATGTTGGAAATGTAGTCAAAAGATGGGCTTATTTTATCATGTGTGGTGGCCTTTTGATAAAATAAAAAAAAAATTCTGGGCAAAAATACACAGATGGCTAGAAAAGATAATAGGGAAACATGTAGATTTTATAGCTGAAATATTTTTATTAGGGATGATACCAGAACAATTTGATCAGAAAAGTATGTATTTAGTATCACATGTCTTAACAGCAGTGAGGATTATTTTTGTACAACAATTGAAAGATGAAGAAAGACTGCAAGAGGAAGAGATAGTTAAGAAGATACTAGACTCTGCAGGAATGGATAGACTTACATTGAAAATTAAACAGAAAGAAGACACAGAATATGATTAAACATGGAACTTATTTTACCAGTGGTTGGATAGTAACTATGGAATCTGTATTGTTAAGCAAATTAAATACCCAGAAAACACATTTATTAAGCACTATGAAATGTAATTAATAGAACATTAATAAAAGTTATTAAAAAAAGAAGAAAAAAGAAGAAAGACCTTCATAAAGTCCTGAAAGGCTTCAATGTTTACCTGGGTTTCAGGAGGTAACCATGACAGGGAGTAGAAGTCAACTGAGACCACAACAACAAATCTGTCTATGTTTGAGAAAGAAGCTTCAAGAAGTCAGAAGAAATCCTAGTTGACATATTTGCAGAACAACCTCCGTTTCCCTCAGCATGTAACCTGAATCCAACTTGTAGAAAGACACTCAATTAATTTTAATCCTGGATTATGTTTCTATAGTTTAACATCCTACGTGCCACTTCTCCCCATTTGTTCAGCTTTATGCTTATTGCACTGCTCAGATTGTGTGAATGCAGCCATCTGAGCACATAAAGAAGGACTCAAAACAGTCTTAATGGGTTGTTTGTCTCAAACCCATCAGACTTTTCTGCATTACTGGATAAACCTTTAACTTTTCTTAACAGTGAAGAGACAAATCAGGGCAAGCACTTCCTTTTCCTTGACTCCATTTCATCAAACATGGTTCCTGCATTGTGCTCTGTTCGATTCTCAGATAGAAAAAAATCAAAGGAATTGTACTCTGTTGCCATACAAATAATTTAATCGTTGCTACAGTGAATTTATCAGTTACAAGACCTTGGGATAAAGTAAATATTTAAAACTACATGTAATCAAATATCTCAGGAGGAAAAGCACATGATTAATTTTGGTATGTGGCACTGACATTTTTCATATGTGCTTATTCTGATAAAGCTTTATTTGAAGAAACCATGATACAAAAGACCAATGATAAAAATTTTTTGTAGTTTCAGAGTAAATACTTGTTGTTACTCCAGATTTCTCAATTCTCCACCAAGAGAATCCTCTAGCTTTTCAGACATAAATTCATCTTCTCAATATTGTCACCATGTTCTAATAGAAGCCATAACCGTAGCTCTAACCAAATACTCCTATTTCTAAAGATCACGTTTATTTCAGATTCTTCCCTATTTGGGCAATGTGCAGTTCAACAACAGTGCTGGAGATGAAGTCTTCTTTTCAGAAGATGGACTGAGATCTGCTCGTTATGACCTTCTCAATTGGCTTTTCCTCCCCAATCAATCTTTTGTCCCCATGAAAGTTGGGCAAGTGAATCCTGAGGCTCCCCCAGGCCAGGATTTCACCATTAAGTCTGATGGAATTGTCTGGGCCACAAAGGTGAGCTGCAAGGAAATGTAAATTCTGGGAAAGATTCATTCTCTTCCTGAAATGCAGAATATCTTTCTAACTCAATTGAGTCAGAAATCATGGCAGTCATTTCATGACAAATCTGCTTTTCATGTAACACATTTGAGGTCTGATTTGTGTCATTCCAGAAAGGGAACAATTTCTGTTTGAAACACAGAATGCAATTACAGCAAAAAAACAGTGATTTCCATGGACCATTTCGGCTCAGTTGCATCCTCATAGTTCTTTCTTTTAGAAACGCTGTGGTTCAGTCACAAGCCTTCCTTTGCAAGATGAAACCCCAGTTCCAATCTCCAGCATCTGTTGGTCGATTGGGTGTTTCACTGGCCTGCATCCGCTAGCAGCTGCTCCTGGTTTTTGATAGACAATGGTGAACAATTTGTTTAGAAGAGATTCTGAGCATAGAAATAGGAATGTGGGAACCAATTAAATAATTCATTGGTATTTCTCTTTCAGACCATCCCCATTGCCAGGTGTGGCAGGAAGAGGTGCCAGGCAGGAGAAATTAGAAGAGTTCCTGAGGGCAAACAAGTTTGCTGCTACCAGTGTGACGCTTGTCCAGAAGGGACCTTTTCTAATCAGACAGGTAGACTAGACTTTAATCCTCCAGAATCAAAGGAAGACATTCATTAAATCAATCTATTTTTGTTCTTTTTGTCATTTGTGATGAGATTGATGTCCATTCATACTCCCCTACCACAGAGGACACTTTTCCTAATCCTCAGCAATTGCTATTAGGACAGATTGAGAGCAGAATTTGTGAATCCCCAACATGCATTTCCACTCTAACATACAATTGGGAAAACCAACTTCCAATGTTTTCCTGAGGTAGTGTGGTGTGTGATCCAAAGGTTTAATTTTTTATCATTTAGTGCATGCTTCTTCCATCAGCTCTATCAACCTCTGAGGAAATAGACCTGCCAGAGAAAAAGGAGATCCATCTATCTATACCGCTTTGATAGAGGAGGATCAAAAAAGTCTGAATGAACACATTTGAAGTACAAAGCAGAGAGGTTAAGGCAGGGATATTATACACAGAATTAAAAGAGCAGCATTCCTGGATAACAGGTCTGTCATTCTTCTGTTGGTTCCAATATAAAGTGAGAGATAAAAGAGGCAGTAATCTCAACCTGAAAACCTCATTACCCATGGAAGTGCACATTGAATGGATAGCTGGAATTGAACAAATCCTCATCACTGGTTAATCAGTATCATCATAAATGAAGGATATGCTCTTTTAGACGCCCCATAAATTGCACAGTGGGTTGTTTATTTAATCCCTTTGTAGGTAAGTCAATAGCAGAAAGGAAATATGCATACCAAAAGACAAAGTATTTTGATTTCAGATGCAGTTCATTGTGAATCCTGCCCAGAAGACCAATTTCCCAACAAGGACAAGGACCAATGCATTGCCAAGAAGATCCACTTCCTTGCTTACCAAGACACCCTGGGATACACATTAGTTTTTCTTGCTCTTTTTCTATCTGGGATCACTTCTGTAGTCCTGCTGATTTTCTATAAACATCATGACACACCGATTGTCAAAGCCAACAACCGAGGTCTCAGCTACATCCTCCTAGTCTCCCTTCTGCTCTGCTTCCTCTGCTCCTTCCTCTTCATTGGTCAATCAGGGAAGCTCACCTGTCTCTTCCAACAATCTGCTTTTGCCATTCTCTTTTCTCTTGCAGTTTCCTCTGTTTTGGCAAAGACTGTCATGGTGGTTCTGGCCTTCATGGCCACCAAGCCAGGGAACAAGACAAGGAAACTCTTAGGAAAACCACTGTCCAACTCCATTATCATAGCCTGTCCCCTGGTCCAAGCCCTTCTTTGTGCCACTTGGCTGGGAACCTCTCCCCCATTTCTTAACTTGGACTTCCACTCCTTGTTTGGAGAGATCATCTTGGAATGTAAGCAAGGCTCAACTTTCATGTTTTATGCTGTCCTCTCTTACCTAGGACTTTTGGCTCTTGTCAGTTTCATAGTAGCATTTCTAGCTAGGAAATTGCCTGATAGTTTTAATGAGGCCAAGTTCATTACTTTTAGCATGCTGGTCTTTTGCAGTGTTTGGATCACCTTCCTCCCTACCTACCTGAGCACCAAAGGGAAGTCCATGGTGGTAGTGGAGATCTTCTCCATCTTGGCCTCTGGAGCTGGTCTCTTGGTTTGTATCTTTCTTCCCAAATGCTATGTTATAATACTGAGGCCCCATCTTAATTGTAAAGAAAATTTAGTAAGAAACAAGAATTTCTAATTAATGCTAGGATTAGCCTCATTAGTTTTTATCTTTGTGGCGTATTTAAAATGTGATAATATTTCTAATAAATGATGTCGTGAAGGAGGAATTTGTCCATAAAAGAATTCCTTATCAAGTTCTGCAACTGCTTACAATATTCCTGTGATGAGTCTTTTGTGTTTCATGTTTTCAAAGTATCCTTAACCAGGTCCAATGCCCTGTATGTATGGAAAACTTGTTATTAAAGATGTGTTTCTTATTTCAGATATTTCTAAGTTTATATGGCAAAGGAAAAAACCAAGAATTACATACAAACTAGGACAAGATGCTAAGGAAAAGGGGGGTGGGTGGGTTTACCAGACCTGAAATTGTATTTTGAGCCATATTGTCTGGCCTGGTTAAAAGAGTGGGTGAACCTCCAGAATAAGAGACTACCTGAATTAGAAGGCCACGAATAATATTTTGGATGGCACAGTTATTTATGGTATGAATATAGTGAAGGTTGATTTTAATAATAACTTTTCTAGAAGTGCAACACTAAGAGTTTGGAATAAATATAAAAGAACGTTCTATACAAAGTTTCCTCTTTGGATGTCCCCACCCACTCAAGAAGCTTTAAAAAAAAAATTGGTAGTGATACCAGACAGATGGACGTACGGTAACATATTATCTTTCAACTCTGGTGAAGTTACATTAAAGTTGAGGGAAAAATTTGAATTAGACAGTTATGCTTGGCATTGCTTTATATACAAACAACTGAAAGAATGATTTAAATTGGATAAAAAAGAGTTGTGGGTTTGATTTTGCTAAAAATGAATTGGAAATCTTACTGCATGGTAGTGATGATGGGTTTTCTGCTAAAATAAAGCAAGATCATACACACATGTGAAAGTAAATCAGGAACCCTGTAACTGTGGAGTCTGTCTGGCAAGAACAAAGAATTCTTATCCACAGGAAATATGCATGTGTAAATCTTGTAACAATCCTGGCTAATTAGAAAGCTGATAAAAGTAACATGAGTTAGACAACTGGCAGACCTCAGCTAATAGTTAGGAATAGAGATGGCCTGCAGCAAATCAAATGTGTATTAGATAACTCCTAGGCCAGTCATTAGCTAAGACTTGGGAATAGAGATAGCTAGAGACCAATGGAACAAATTGTAGAATTATTACTAAAATGTTTATTAGATGATATTTCTTATTATCTCGCTTTATGCCACCTTCTCCTTTAGTGAAGATGTATAAAAGTTACTCTATCCTTTGTTCTTGGCTCTTGGCATTTTGACCAGGAGCCCTTTTCCTTGAATAAAAAGCAATCCAATAAAAATCAATCAGAAAACCTGCACCTCCTGTCTCGCGTCCATCATTGGCTTCAGCACCAGGCTCAGACCCAAATTGGGGAGAACAGGGTCAACATTGCTAAGATTTATAAAATGTTATTGAAATTGAATTTGGAAAGTGAACATGTAAAACATTGTGTGATTCAGTGAACAAGGAATTTTCGATATAATGTGATGCTTGAACAATGGAAAAATATGTGGTTGAAAGGTTTTATATTTACACTAAACTATAATTTAAAAGAAAAATTTTATAAAATAATGTATCGCTGGTATTTAACACCGGATAAATTATCTAGAGTGTATAAGGGTATTTCCAATGAATTTTGGAAGTGTCAAAGAAAGAAGGAACTTTTTACCATTTATGGTGGACATGTGATAAAGCAACGAAATTTTGGAGTAAGATATTATAATACAGAAAATTCTTAAAACAAAAATAAAAATGAAACCAGAAACTTTTCTTTTGGGTTTGGAAACTTGGAGAAAAAATTTGGAACTTTTATCTTATATATGTTGACACACAAAAATGGAAGGACACTTTGATTCCTGTTATATGAATGGCTATAGAAGCTGATGAAGTTGGCCGAAATGGCTAAATTGACCATTTCTGTTAAAGCAGAGAATGTAAGTACTTGGTTTGCACATGGAGACCGCTTATGAACTTTGTGCTTAAAGTGGAAAAAAATGAAAAGTTGATTTTGGGTGTTACCGATTAGGGTGATGTTTTTCTAGAAATGGCTAGTTTATATTATTATAAGAAAACAAATAGTTGTAGTTTAATGTTATTGCTTTTTTTTTTACTGCAACAGAGGGAGTTGGAAGACATTGTTTCTTCTTTTCTTTTCCCCAATTTCTCCACACTTTCCTCTCCCCCTCCCCCCTTCTACTGTGTCTTCCTATTTACTTTTGTGTTTTATCTTATAACCTAGTAAAAAATGTTAAACTGAAAAAAGATGTGTTTATTATTTCAAGGAGGGAATTTTCTTATTTTGTTCCTTATTTTATTTAGTTTATTTTTAAGGTATTGTTTTAAAGGATTGGGTTCGATATCAGTGTTTCTATCCATATACAATGTATTTGTGTATGTATAGAAACTTGAGGCTTTATAAAATTTCTTTTTTTTTGAAATAGCCATGTTTAAATCCTCCCACCCATCGAGATCTGCAATGCTGCCTCATCAATGTGAGGCTCTGAGTATTCCTCAGAGGAATGAATGGGAACGCATAGGAGGTGCACACATAGGAGGTGGAGAGAGCATGGAAGCCAATGGTGTCTTGCAGGAGCTGCAACCCAATGGACCCCACTGGGGCTCTGCAGCTCATGCTGTACAGGTGGGTCCAAGCACTGGGACTGCCAGGTCGGCCCTCCAAGCAGCAGGCAGAGATAGAGGCATGGGAGTGAGGCAGGTGATCAGGCCTGCTGAATGCACTGGGTGGCCGCCCACTCACCTGCCCACTCTGTCCCACCATCTCAGCTGGGACAGGGCAAGTGGCTTTGTGGCCCCCTTGCAGGCCAAATTTCATGCCACCCTCCATGCATCTGCTTCCACTTGTTACTGTTGCTGCCACCACAGGACTCAGCCAGTGCTGTCCAAACCTCTTCCTCCAGCTCCATCAGATCCGTGGGATGAGCCTCCCAACCACTGCCCCAACCGCCATGGCCCCACTCTATGGGAAAGGCAGGGTGACCCATCCCCAGGAAGCAGCCCGGACTCCCATCCCTACTCTGCCTCGCCTGAGCCCAGCCCCAGAGCTGACCCACATGCCCTACACCAGTGTACCTCGGAACCCCACATCCAGGCCACCCCCACCTCACCTCCTGCCTCATCTTCAAGCAGGGCACCAACAGTAGCAGCCCCTCTAGCAGGAGCCCTGCTGTCCCCCAACCCTCCCCCAACCCAGGATGCCCAGACTGGGCAAGGAGAGTGACCCAGCAACAGCAGCCAGGAGGAGGAGGAAGAGGCAAGTGGGTACAGGCATCCCCTCAGGGAAGTGAGGTTGGGCTGTGGAGTCTGTTGACACCCTTTGTGGCCTGAGAAGGTCAATGAGGCTCCTCCAGTGGATCAGCAAGTCCCACCCCCATGAGGGACCACATCCTCCCTGTCCATGCTCCCCCTGTCTCCCCTGTGGTTAACAACAATCCTCATCTGGCCCTCAATGAAATGGAGTTTGACAGCCCTGCTTTAGCTCATGTTGAGTCAGATTCATCCCGCGTGTTCCTTCAGCAGAGCTCAAGAGGATTGCATCCCATCCAAGGCCTCAGTAGTTTTCCTATTCCAGGAAGTGGCTGAGGCCCCAGAAAGACCATGCAGCAGGAAGAAGGCGGAGCCTCCTCACCGATGGACGGTAGATCGCAACTCTCTGCGGCTATCATTCGTGCTCTTTCATCGGAGAGCCCCAATCATCTTGATTAGGGGCTGAAACTGCCTTGGCGGGGCAGCGGAGTAAGAGGAAGCAGCAAGCCTGATTGTGGGGAGCCGCATCTCCCCCCGGCTTGGTTTGTTTTCTTCCTGAAGACGACTGCAGCGATGGTCTAAAATGGCCATCCCGAAGAGGATGACTCAGCTCGACTAAGATTTGTGCAGGAGGGAAGAAAGAGGTGGATAACATCTGAACCGGGACAACTGGGCAATATAACCAAATAAAAGTACCCGGGATTAAGGTAACATAGAATTTTTAAGAAAAGAAAAGTGAGCGGCGAAATTACAAAGGGACAGAGAAAAAAACAAAAATATTTTTGACAGCTAAATGGGGCTTCAAACCGGGAAAGGAAGAACCCGGAATTGAAGATTTAATGAAATTGGACTAAAATAATTTGGGAATAAACAAGTATAAAACTAAAGCTGGACTTAAGATTGTCAAAGAATAATAATAACAAAGTTTACAAATTGGAGACTGGATTGTGTTGGAATATTGAGGTTCGAAAAACCTTAAATAAAAATATAGGAGAAAAAAGTGAAGACTTTGTATAATGGAGAGTGTCACCTTTTGATAAAAATGTAGTTCAAATAAAAGGGAAGCATCTTGTTTTTGAATGAACTGGTGTGGATATAACATTACAGAAATATTGAAACAAAGTAAGAATTTTAGAAAATGAAAGCAGAATCAGAATAAAAGAAAAAGCAAGGAAGGAAAGGTTGTTTGTGGGACTGATTGATGTTTTTGGTATAAACCCTGGACTGGAATAGCTGAGAACTTTAAAAAAACTGAAAGAAGAAAGAAGGAAAGTAAAAGTGGTTTCTTTTTGTGGACTTTAACGATCATAAAATATAAGAATGATGATATCTCTTCGGGAATTAAAAATGGAACTTAAAAATATGAGAGTATTACTACAGGAAAGAGGCGAATCACTTTGCTCTGTGCTAGAAAAAATGGAAATGGCGATTGAAGAACAAGAAGAAAGATTCTCAGAGGAGGAGGAATCGACTCAAGAAGAAGACATTTTAAATAGACAATTAACACAAAGAACGCTACAAAGAAGTGGGGAAAGAAGGAAGGTTAAAAAGTTGAGTTTCAAGAAAGCAATTAAAAGAGGGAATACCTGTGAAGTCAGAAAAGGCAGGAAGATTCAGCAGAAAAGGGGAAAGGAAGATATTAAGAAAGAGATAAATTGGAATGAGAAAAGTTATGGGGGAAAAGAGGGGGAGGAGAAGCAGTAAGAAACAGGCATGTGAAAGAAAGAAACACAGAACTAGTAAAATGTTGAAAGGAAATTGTTTCTTTACAATTAAAAGAAGGAATACTTGTGAAGTCAGGAAATGCAGAAAGACTCATCAGAAAAGGGGAAAGGAAGGTAAAAAGAGATAAATTGGAATGACAAAAGACATGGGGAAAAGAGGGGGAGGAGAAGCAGTAAGAAACAGGCATTTATTTATTTTATTTATTTATTTGATTTGCCAATTGTTTACAAGATAATAAGTATAAGTGTATACATAGTTGTGAATACATGAAATGGGTACATATAAGAAAAATAAAAGAAGAATAAGAGAAACAATAGGACAGGGACAGTAGGCACGTTGGTGCGCTTATGCACGCCCCCTACAGACCTCTTAGGAAAGGGGTGAGGTCAATAGTAGACAGTCTAAGGTTAAAGTTTTTGGGGTTTGGGGAAGAAACTACAGAGTCGGGTAGAGCAGTGGTCCCCAACCTTTTTTGTACCAGGGACCGGTTTCAAGCAGAAAATTTTGCAAGGACCGGGGGGAGAAGAGAAGGAGGGGGCTTTTCCTGTCGCTGCAGCTATTCCGAAGCGCCCGTTCACCCCCACCCCCACCCCGCCCGCCCGCGCGCACGCGCTTCAATCCAGAGTGTCCCGTTCTGCCTGCCTGCCTGCCTGCCTTAGTTTCTGGTTGTTTGGGAGCAGCTTCGGCTGAGAATAATAACTATTCGCCTCTTTTACTCAGCCGAAGCTGTTCCGATTCAACCATTAACGAAGGCAGGCAGGCAGAACGGAGTACTGGGTTGAACCGCGCGCGGGCGGGCGGGCGAGCGGGCGGGCGAGCGGGTGGGGGTGGGGGAGAAACGGGCGCTTCGGAGGTGCTGCGGCGACAGGAAAAGCCCCCGCTTCTTTGAAGCAGTTTCTTCCTGGGCTGGTGGAGGAGCGAGAGAGCGACTGAGAGAGCTGACCCAGAGAGAAGGACAGGCTTGGTTGCTTCCTCCCTCCCCTTCTTTCATTTGTGTCCTTGATCCCGATCCCAGCAGCATTCACCGAAGGTGAAGAAAGCCGCCATTTTTTTAAAAAAATTCTTTGCGCCCGGTAGAGAGTGCTCCACGGCCCGGTACCGGCACGCGGCCCGGTGGTTGGGGACCCCTGGGGTAGAGTATTCCAGACATTGACCACTCTATTGCTGAAGTCGTATTTCCTGCAATCAAGTTTGGTGCAGTTAACTTTGAGTTTGTATCTATTGTGTGCTCTTGTGTTGTTATGGTTGAAGCTGAAGTATTCATTGACAGGTAGGACATTGCAATGTATGATTTTATATACCATGCTTAAATCAGACCGAAGACGGCGTAATTCAAGGTTTTCTAGTTCTAGAATTTCAAGTCTGGTGGCATAAGGTATTCTACAACGAGTAGAGGAGTGGAGAACTCTTCTTGTGAAATATTTCTGGACTTTCTCAATTGTGCTAATATCAGATACGTAATGTGGGTTCCAGACTGATGAACTGTATTCGAGTATTGGTCTAGCAAATGTTTTGTATGCTCTGGTTAGTAGTGTGATATTACCAGAGAAAAGCTACGTAGGATTAGGTTAACAACTCTTAATGCCTTTTTGGCTATGTAGTTGCAGTGGGCTCTAGCACTTAGATCATTAGAGGTGACTATTCCAAGGTCCTTTACAGAGCTTGGGTCATCAACAAGATCTTGACTATTCAGCTTGTATTTTATTTTCTGATTTTTTTTTTTGCCAATATGTAAGACAGAGCATTTATTTGTTGAGATTTGAAGTTGCCATTTGTTTGACCATTCTGATACATAGTCAAGATCTTTTTGTAGGGTAGCAGTATTGTCTGTGGTATTGAACAGCTTTACATCATCAGCGAAAAGAACGCAATTGCTCTTAATATGATCACAGAGGTCATTTATGTAGAGTATGAAGAGAGTTGGTCCTAGAACACTGCCTTGGGGGACACCACTATTGACAGGTACAGAATTTGATAGGATGCTCCCAATTTTGACCATTTGTTGTCTGTTTGCCAGGAATGCTTCTATCCAGTTATTCAGTTGTCCAGAGATACCATAGGATTTTATTTTTAGGAGTAGTTTGTCGTGTACCACTGAATCAAAGGCTTTACAGAAGTCTATGTAGATTGCGTCTATTGCTTTGCCCTGGTCGAGTTGTGTCGTCCATATGTTTTTGCAGTGTAAGAGTTGCAGATTACAGGATAGTTTTTTTCTGAAACCAAATTGTTTATTGGAGAGTAGGTTGTTTGTTTCTAAGTGGAGGATGATGGATTGGTTAATAATTGATTCCATGACTTTACAGGTGACGCAGCATAAGGAGATTGGTCTGTAATTTTCAACTAGGCTTGGGTCTCCCTTTTTGAAGATGGGGATGACTGTGGCTTGTGACCATAGGTTAGGCAAGGAGCTGGTCCTGAAAGATTTTTCAAAGATTATGCTTAGAGGTTTGGCTATGGCAGTGGATAGCTTTTTTTAAGAAGTAGGCACATATTCCATCCGGTCCAATAGATAGAGATGGTTTTAGATTGCGTAGTGCTTTTTCAACATTGTCTTCTGTAAAATCGATATGTATTAGATCATTGTTGTTATCTGTGGTACGGCTAGGAAATACTGGGCATGATCCATTGCTGTTTACAAATACTGAGCCGAAGAATGTGTTAAAGATGTTGGCTTTAATGGTGTCGTCATTGCAGTCTTTACCATCAGGTCCTATCAAGGGTGGGATAGACCTTGAGTCTTTTAGTTTGTTGTTTAGAAAATTGTAAAAAGCACGGGTAGAATTGGTGCTTAGAAGGTTTTCCTCTTGTTTAATGTGATAATTGATGCATTCGGTCTTTATCTGGCGGCATAAATTTTTGTATCGGCTTTTGAAATTGGCAACGTGACCAGATTTGTTTTTCCTCCAGAGTGATCTCTTTTTGGATTGAAGTTTCCTTATTGTTATGGGTAATCTGCTTTTTTGTTTTGTTTTGGGAGTTGTTGTTGGTACATATAGTTTGATGACTCTTTTGACTTCAAGTAGTGAATAGAGATTGCCAATCAAGGGATGAGAGATCGTTGTCTATAAGATCATAGTTGCCTTTTTTGAAGTTACAATTGGGGATTACATCATTGTGGTGATTTTTTGTGTGGCGTATGTTGAGACAAAAAGTCAATCA
>NC_142009.1:338559782-338583951 GCF_049901735.1 Notechis scutatus | reverse complement strand
AACAGACACATGGTTTGTAGCCTCTTTGCTGTAGTTGGAGCCAGGAGCCAGAAGAGCATCAGCATCAACCATAGCATCATTCCTACCTGGTCATTCTTGTCAACTTCCCTCTTGGGACAGAAATAAAAGTTTAGGTAGAAATTGATTTGAAAGTTGAACTTGAAATTTCACTGGAACTTTAGCAGATCACACACCACCTATACCACCTGGATGGCCACAGAACAAATTTATAGCAAAGATGCTTCCTCTTACCTGTGTTTGGGCTGTGATTATAAAGGAAACAAAGACACGTGAGTTTCTTCAAACCCAGGAGTGAGCTTTTTGCAAGACAGGCTAAGGTCTCATCTTTTACCCCCATCTGGAGAACTCAGACATGTTTTTATAGCTTGGAAGATTTTGTATCTAGAAATCTACAGGGGATACACTAACAATTACTGTACTTCTGATGATTGCAAGGAAAAGCAAGTTTCTGTCCTTGTAGCAATAGCTTCTCATGCACCCAATTGGAAAAAAAAAAACATTCTTGTGTTTCTTGTCATGTCCAGAGCAGATGGAGTCATGCTGAAGTTGTGAATTTGACCTCCACGAACCAATATTTGACGGGCTGTCACAGAGAAAAGTCTGTCAACCTCTTCTCTAAAGCACCTGAAGGCAGGAGGATAAGTAATGGATTGAACCTTATCAAGAAGTGATCCAACTAGAACTAAGGAGAAATTTCCCAACAGGACAATTGATAGAATAGAATAGAATAGAACAGAACAGAACAGAACAGAACATAATAGAATAGAGGAAGGAGAGGAGAGGAGAGGAGAGGAGACAATTTTATTTATTTATTTATTTGTTTCTTTGTTTATTTTTGTCAATTGCTTACAAGATAATAGGTATCAGTAAAAACATAGTTTTGAATACATGAGATAGATACTTATAAGAAAAATAAAAAGAAACTATAGGAAAAGGATGGTAGGCACGTTGGTGCACTTATGCATGCCCCCTACAGGCCTCTTAGGAAAGGGGTGAGGTCAACAGTAGACAGTCTAAGGTTAAATTTTGGGGGGTTTGGGGAAGAAACCACAGAGTGAGGTAGAGTATTCCAGACATTGACCACTCTGTTGCTGAAGTCGTATTTCGTGCAATCAAGTTTGGTGCTATTAACCTTTAGTTTGTATCTATTGTGTGCTCTTGTGTTGTTATGATTGAAGCTGAAGTATTCATTGACAGGTAGGATATTGCAATGTATAATTTTATATACTATACTTAGATCGGACCGAAGGCGTCGTAGTTCAAGATTTCCTAGATATATATATATATATATATATATATATATATATATATATATATATATATATATATATATATATATATATATATATATATATATATAAAGTTTTATTTATTTTAACAACAAACAAAAACACATAAAACATAAAAACATAACATAAAAACATCATCATTCTTCATAAATTTACAGACAGTGTATCGGTTGGTTTACCACTCCTTTTTGTGCATCCATTTCATAGTCATCATAATAATTATGTTACATAATAACTCATATTATCAATCAACAATTATATATCCTAATATCATTATTAAACAATCATTTGACTATAATTTTACTAATTCATACTTAAGCGAGATAACTATAGTTTAGTTAATTTATTTTATAACAGATTGTAAAATCATACCAAGTCTATTTTAATAAAATATTCTAAAAATGATATCAAAATAAAAAAAAATGTATATTCGTTATTTCCTAGGTTTCTAAATATTCTATTATTATATTGTATTATCTAACCATTGATAAAAAAGATCCCAAACTTCATAAAATTGTTTATCTTCTTGTTCTCTAATTTCAAATGTCAATCTACTCATTTCAGCACATTCCAGTATTTTCTTAATAATTTCTTGCTCTACTGGTATTTTCTCACCCTTCCAATTTTTAGCAAATACAATCCTAGCCGCTGTTAATACATTTACAATCAAATATTTTAAGTTTTTATTATATGTATCAGGTAAGATTCCCAATAAAAAAATCTCTGGTTTCAAATCTATATGTTTCTTTGTCATTTTTTGCAACCATATGCGAATTCTAGTCCAGTATTTCCTGGCCTCCTCACAAGTCCACCACATATGGTAATATGAGCCAGGAATCTGATGACATTTCCAGCATTTTTCAGATTTGTTCTTGAACATTCTTGCAATTCTTGTCGGGGGAAAGTGCCACCTATAAAACATCTTATACAAATTTTCTTTATATGCTTTTGACATTGTCATTTTGTAATTTTGAGACCACAATTTTTGCCATTTCTCTAAATCAATCCCATATCCAAAATTCTTCCCCCAAGCAATCATTGTTTCTTTAACTTGTTCTTCCTCTAACTTAATTTCCAACAAATAATTATATAATTTTTTGATCACTTTTTCATCAGTACCTGTCAAAATCCTATCTAAATCAGTCAATTTATTATAAAATCCTTCCATTTTAGAATCTTTAAGATACCTTGAATGTATTTGCGCATATGAAAACCAATTCATCTTTATACCTTGTTCTTCTAAATTTTGCATCGTTTTAAGTTCACCCTTTTCATCTAGTAATTCCCCATATCTAACTGTTTGTTCCTTCTTATAGGTTATAGGATAAGAAAAAGCTTCGATAGTTGATAACCAAACTGGGATTTTCAAATAACATTGTTTCTTAATTTTCTCCCAATTCAACCATAACGATTCCCGTATATAATGCCTTCTAAAGTAACCCTGTGATTTAGTTCCCTTATACCATAGAAAAGCATGCCAACCCAATAATAAATCATGTCCTTCTAATGCCAACAATCTAATCTTTCTTAACGTTATCCATTCTTTAGCCCACATTAAGTTTGCAGCTTGATAATACAACTCCCAATTAGGAAGGCCAAATCCTCCTCTAATTCTAGCGTCCTGTAAGAGTTTTAATTTTATTCTCGCTTTCTTACCTTGCCATATATACTTCAACACAATTTTATTTAATTCTTCAAAGTAATCCTTACCTAACCTAATTGGTATTGTTTGGAACAAATATAAAATTCTGGGTAAAATATTCATCTTAATTGTTGAAATTCTACCTATCAATGACAATTGTAGGTTTTCCCATTTTTTCAGATCAGATGCTATCTGCTGTTTAAGTTTAATATAGTTATTCTCTTTCAGTGTAGTACATCTTGACGTCAAATATATCCCCAAATATTTAACTTTGTTCGTAACTTGAATTTTCAATAGGTCTGCCAGCTCTTCTCTTTGTCTTAATAACATATTCTTTGTCAGAATCTTTGTTTTGTCTTTATTTATTTTCAAACCAGCCATCTCACCATACATCTCTATCTTTTCCAATAGTTTTAAAGCTGTCTCTAGAGGGTCTTCCAAAATAAAGACCAAGTCGTCTTCAAAGGCTTGCAATTTAAATTCCTCCTTTTTAACTTTCATTCCTTTTATGTTTGTATCTTCTCTAATAATTCTATTTAACACTTCCAAGGTCAATACAAATAACAAAGGAGATAATGGGCATCCTTGTCTTGTACCTTTTTTAATATTAATAAAGTCTGTAAATTCTCCATCTATCATTACTTTTGCCGTTTGCTTATAATATATGGCTTCTATTGCTTGGATAAATTTTCTAGCAAAGCCGATCTGTTCCAATAATAATAACATAAATCTCCAATTCACATTATCAAATGCCTTTTGGGCATCTAAGAATATCAAAGCCATTTGTTTTTCAGGGTGCGCCTCGTAATATTCCAATGTGTCCAGGATTACCCTCATATTGTCTTTAATTTGTCTCTTTGGTAAAAATCCATTCTGATCAGGGTGAATAAAGTTGTTTAAGTATTTTTTAAGCCTCCCTGCCAAGATTGAAGCAAAGATTTTATAGTCTGCATTCAATAAGGAAATAGGTCTATAGTTCTTAATTTGTAATGGGTCAACCCCTTCTTTTGGGATAAGTGTAATATAAGCTTCTGACCATGTTTTAGGTATTTTCTTATTTATCATAACTTCATTCATGACTTCTAACAGTGAAGTGCTCAACGATTCTTGTAATGTTTTATAAAATTCTGCCGGGAGACCATCTGGTCCTGGTGCTTTTCCATTGTTCTGTCTGTTGAGTGCTTCGGTTAATTCCATCATTGTTATAGCACTTTCTAACATTTTCCCAGTTTCATCAGGTATCTTAGGTAGGTTAGCATTTTGTAAATACTGTTTAATTTTTTCCTCATCAAGATCCTCCTGTTTATATAATTGTCCATAGAAGTCTTGAATGATTGCTTTTTTCTCCTTATTACCATAACAAATTTGACCTTGATCGTCTATTAACTGTAATATTTTCCTTGATTCTTTCTCTTTTCTCAATTTATATGCTAACCATCTACCTGGCCTATTTGCATCTTCAAAATAGTTCTGTTTAGCACTTTAATTTTTTGTGCCAGTTCTTCTTTCTCTACTTGATCCATTTTATGTTTGATTATATCCATTTTAAGTTTAATATCTTTTTTCTGTGGCCTTTTCTGTAATTCTTTTTCCAGTTTTTTATGGTCATCTTCCAGAGCTTTAATCATTTGCCTCTTCCTAATGTTCTTTTTCTTTGTACAGTTTATTATTAATCCTCTTGCATATGCCTTCATTGTATCCCAAACATTCTGTATTGAAGTATCTTCTTTTTTGTTTTCATTAAAGAAGGCCAATTCTTTTTCCATCCATTGTGTAAAGTTTTTTTCCTTTAAAATAGTATTATTTAATGTCCATCTAGATCTTCTTTTTTGTCCTTTCCATTTAATTGTCATTGGATTGTGGTCTGCCCATGTACTTGTTTCAATATTTATTTCTTGAATATTAGATAATAATTCTGTTGAGGTCCAAATCATATCTATTCTGGACCATGATAAATGTCTATTGGAATAAAAAGTATATTGTTGAATTTTAGCATTTCTTTCTCTCCATATATCTTTTAAATTTAATTCATCTGTCATTTTAAAAAAGGATTTAGGGAGAGTCTTCCTATTTTGTCGTGTTGCTTTTGCTGTATAGTCCAGTTTATTGTCTACAATTCCATTGAAATCTCCCATCATAAGTATATTAGCATAGTCCAGTTCAATTATTTTCATGTGTAATTTTTTATAGAATTCTTCTTGCTTATCATTCGGGGCATAAATTGCAACCAAAAGTGTTTTTGTATTATTATCCACTATTTCAACCATTAATACTCTTCCGTCTTCATCAGTATAAATCAGTTTTGCTGGAATGGTTTCTTTAATGTACAAAACCACTCCTCTTTTCTTACAGTGAGTCAGAGAAGTAAATATTTTCCCTAATTTTGATCGTGCCAGTAATTGTTCGTGTTGTTTTTTAATGTGTACTTCTTGTAGGCAAATTATATCAAATTTTAGCTTCTCTAATTTGTGAAAAGTTTTTCTTCTTTTGGTAGCTGAATTCAGTCCATTTATATTCATGGAAATCAGTTTTTTTTTCCTCCATGGTTATGCTTTATATTTAGGTCTAACAGCTCTCGTGGATCTTACTTCACGTTGTTCTTTGGTCTCCACTTGTCCACCTATTGCGCCTTCTTCTTTTCCCATTCCCATTTGGTCCTCTTCAAATTCAGTTAAAATGTTCTCTTTTTCTATCTCCATTTCTCTTCTTTCGAAAAATTCCTTGTAGAATATTTCTGCTTTCTCAATTGAATCAATTCGGTGTCTCTGTTCTTGCCATGTAAACATTAATCCTTCTGGAATCAGCCATCTATAGTTCACCTCTTTTTTCAAAAGCATTTTGGTCAAAAATCGATATACTCTTCTAATCTCTCTCACTTTTCTAGGTACTTGTTTTAAGACCACAATCTCTTTGCCTTCTCTCTTACCACTTGTAATATTTGGGTTTTAATAGTTTTTTTGGTGAATCTGACATGAACCTCTCTTGGTAATTGGTTCCTCATCGCATATCTTGTGAAGACTCGATATATCTCATCTACTCCATCCATCATCTTTTCCTCTGTTATTTCCAAGGCTCCAGCCAAGATTTCAATCATTACTGCAGCCAAATTTTGTCCTTTTTCTTCCTCAATATTTTGGGTCTAAGATAAAATTTGTATTCGATTTGTTCTTTGTGTTATCTCCTCCAACCATTTCCAACCATTTTCTGATTTTTTGCCAATATTTCTGGGTTTGTTTGCAAGACCACCACATATGAAAGTAGGTTCCTTCTATGCTTTTACATTTCCAGCATTTTGGACTCGTGTTTAGGTTCATTTTCGCCAACCTCGAAGGGGGCAAGTGCCATCTATAAAACATTTTGTATGTATTTTTTTTATATGCTGCCAATTTTGTAATCTTAATATTTCTGTTCCAAATCTTTTCCCATTCTGATAATGTAATACTTCTTCCAACATTCCTGCTCCAGGCTATCATGGTCCCTTTGACTATCTCTTGTTCTAATTCTACTTCCAGTAAGTATTTATAGAATTTGGATATGTTCTTTTTGTTTGATCCTAGTAAAATTTTATCTAAATACTGCAATTTGTTATAAATTCCAAAGTCTTTTATATCTTGTTTGTATCTGCTAAGGATTTGTATATATAACCACTGATCAATTTTAAATCCCTGTTCCTGTAATTCTTGTTGAGTTTTTAATTTTCCTTGCGGATCTAATAAATCTTTATATTTAATCATTTTTGTTATGTCCAAATTATTGCGGTGTACCATTGCCTCCATTGTTGATAGCCAGATCGGAGTTTTTAGATAGTGTTTTTTGCATATTTTTTTCCAATTAATTAATAATGAGTCCCTAATGAGGTGTCTATGAAAGTAAGACTGCTTGGGTTTCCCCACTTCCCATAAGAAGGCATGCCACCCTCTCTGGAGGTCATGCCCTTCTAATGTTAAAATTCTTTTATTAAATAAGTTCACCCAGTCTTTTAACCATAATAGGATAGCTGCCGAATAATATAATTCCCAATTTGGAAGAGCTAGACCCCCTCTACTTTTCGCATCTTGTAAGGCCTTTACATTGATCCTGGCTTTTTTCCCCTGCCAAATAAATTTAAGTGTAATCTTATTTAATTCTTCGGAAAAAATTTTTTGGCAACTTAATTGGAATTGTCTGGAATAAATAAAGAAATTTTGGTAATATGTTCATTTTAATCGAGGCAATCCTGCCCAATAAGGAGAGCTGCAGCTTATTCCAGGATTCTAAACCTTTCTTTGTTTGTTGAAGTAGTTTATCATAATTGTTCTCTTTGAGTGATTTACCTTGTGGTGTTAACCATATTCCTAAATATTTGACCCTTTTTGTTACCTGTATCCCCATCATTGCTTCTAATTCTTCCTTCTGGTTTTCTGTTAAGTTTTTGGTCATTAACTTCGTCTTTTTTCTATTAATTTTTAATCCTGCCACTGCGCCAAATCGTTCTAATTCTTTTATTAGATTATATCCTTTTTCCATGGGTTCCTCCAAAAAGAAAACCATATCGTCAGCAAACGCTTGTAGTTTATATTCTTCTGATTTGACCCTCACTCCTCTAATTTCAGAATTTTGTCTAACCCGTGTTAAGAATGATTCTAGGGCAAAAATGAAAAGAAGAGGTGAGAGGGCAGCCCTGTCTGACACCTTTTTCTATATTTATTGGACTTGTTTGTTCGCCATTGATTAGTATATTAGCCTGTTGTGTATTGTAAATTGTTGTTATAATGTTTTCAAATTTGGTGCCAAGACTCATATTGTAATTTTTTTGAATTAAAAAGTGCCAATTTAAGTTGTCAAATGCTTTCTCAGCATCTAAAAACATGAGTGCGGATTGTTTCTCTGGGTGGGCTTCATAATATTCTAGGACATCGATAACGGTTCTTAAATTGTTCTTTATTTGTCGGGATGGAAGAAATCCATTTTGATCTTCGTGGATATGTGGATTTAAAGCTTGTTTTACTCTATTAGCTATGATAGAAGTAAATAATTTATAATCGGCATTTAAAAGTGAAATCGGTCTATAGTTGTTAATGTATCTATGATCTGCATCCTCCTTCGGGATTAGCAAAATCAGCGCCCCCCCTCCACGAGTCCGGCATCTTGGCTGCCAGAAGTACCTCATTAAACACTTCCAGCATCAGTGGTCCTACTAGTTCCATTATTGCTTTATATAGTTCTGCCGGAATCCCATCTGGTCCTGGAGATTTGTTATTACTTTGATTCTCCGTTGCTGACTTCAATTCAGACCATGTAATACCTTTATTCAATAATTCTATCCATTCCTCTCCAATTACCTTTTCATTCGTCTCTGTTAAGCCTGGATTCCCCAACGGGTGTTAAGGAAAACAAACTAAACAGAATGTGCAGCGAAGTCAGATAGGAAGACAGGTAAATGTATGAGATAAGTTTTCTAGTTAACACGCAGTAAAAATACAGATACGCTTGTGCTATCAAAAATTATAATTTATTCCATTTAAGAATTATAGCATAGTCATTATAAACAGTCCATTATTCAAATACCAAATTCAATCAAGTCTTGTCGAGGATACTCTAATTGCAAAGTCCGTGTCGAATAGCCAGTGTCAGTACACATATAATAAATCTGTCCAAAACTTATCTTCTCTCCGTTGAGAAATATCTTCAAAGTAATCCAACACTTCTTCTCCTCCCCGATCCAGCAAGAATGCAGTCTTCAATAAGCCAGCCAGTAAGTGCCAGAGAGTGCCTTGCTGCTTATATAGTACTTTTACAGCTGCACCCTTAATTACACTCCTTTAGCTTAAAGTCACATACACTTTATCTGACAAACCATGATTCATCATTTTATTATCTTTACCCAAAACAGTTAGGGTAAAACAATGTTATCCCTAACATTCTCCCCTTTTGGGTAATAATAATAAATATTACAATAATATATCCATTTACACTTTCAAATCATAATTGTCACAACTCTCTTTAAATTTTACAACACCTTGTGCTTTTGTAAACTGGTCTGCAATATTTTTTTCCGTCATGCAGTACTCAAGTTTAATTAGACCATTTTTAACAGATTCTTTAACATTTAAGTATCTTAAATCAGTATGCTTTGATCTAGTCTTTACAGCAATATTAGTAGCTAACTGTATAGCTGCCTGGTTGTCCTCGTACACAATAATGGAATCTTTAACAGTTATACCCATGTCTAATAATAACTGTTTGTACAGAATTAAGTCAGTGGCATAGTAATGACAGACATGAAAATTCTGCTTCCATCGTTGACAAGCTAATATGCTGTTGTCTGATTGACCTCCACCCTATTAGTGTCTTACCAAATAATATAACCATCCCAGATGTTGATTTTCTAGTGTTTATGTCAGTTGCAAAACTTGCATCTGCATAGGCACTAAGAATCAAATCACCTTTTGGCTCTAGATACAATGCATGGTGCATTGTTCCTTTAAGATATCTTAAAATTCTCTTTAATGCTTGCCAATGACATTGATGTGGATCATTATTAAATTGTGCCAGCTGATTAATACTATAAGCTATATCTGGCCTTGACCAATTGCTTATATATGATAAGCTACCAATCAAAGATTGATATATGGTCATCAAATTTGGGACTTTGAGCATCAATTTTGCAAATTTCCTGACTCATTGGAGTCTTTGCAGGCTTACAAAGTTCCATTTTATACAATTTAATTAATTGGCAAATTTTATCCTCTTGAGATATCTTAAATCCTTTTTTGGTTTTATTAATTGTCAATCCTAGATACTTTTTGATTTCACCTAAATGTTTTAATTTTATCCTTTTGGCTAATAATGAAATAATCTCAGTAGCTTCATTATTGGTCTTAGTAATCAAAGCAATATCATCTGTAAATAATAATAATAATGACACCGTTCCATTATTTTCTCTTTTAAACATACATGGATCTGCTAAACCAGATTTAAACCCTATATTGTTTAATTCTTTCACAATATATTGGTTCCATTCATAGCCAGATTGTTTCAATCCATATAAACTCTTCTTGAGTTTCCAATAATCATTGCTATTTACTTTATTATCTTTTATACCAACCGGTTTTTTCAAATATATTGTATGTTGCAATGGTGCATGTACATATGCAGTTTCTACGTCTAAATGGTTAACAATATAATTCTTCTTAGCTGCCCACACTAAAGCTGCTCTTAAAGTTGTAGCCTTAAGATTTGGTGCAAATACCTCATCATAATCATATACATTTTGATTAAATCCTTGTGCTACTAATTTAACCTTATAAGTTACTTTCCCATTATTTCCAGTCTTTACTTTGAATATCCATTTGCACCCAATGGATTTTTCTCCTGGAGGTAATTTGGTTTCTTCATAAACCTTCATTTCCTTTAATGAATTTAACTCTTTTTTCATTGCCTTTTGCCAATTCTCCTGATCCTTAGCAGGATACATCTTAAGTTCATCTATGCTAGTAGGAACTTTATTTACTTGGCAAACAATATTTGCCTGATATCTTTCAGGTGGTTTGGTTATACGTGTTGTGCGTCTAGGTATAACAGGACTTACAGGTGGACTTTCCTTTATTTCCTGTTCTTGACTATCTATCTCTTCTTGATCAATTATTTCCTCTTGATCTGGTTCTATTTGCTCTTCATGGATTTCTTCTTTAATTGGACTTTTCTTATAACTAGTCTTTTCTTTCTGCCTCTTATAGGGTTCTATAATAACATCATTATCTGAATCCTGCTCTATTCTATTCCATCCTATATGTTCTAGGAATTGTGCACTAGCACTGCAGTATACTCTAGATGTACCTGGTTCCCAGACTCTATAAGATCTATGGTTTGCTTGATATCCAACAAAAATTAATCTTTTAGCTCTATGTTGTCCTTTGTGCCTGAGTTGTGTAGGGATATGCACCCATGCTGGTGCACCAAATGTGTGAATATAACTCAAATCAGGTTTCCTACCATGCCACAGAGTGAATGGTAATTCACCTGTTGTTGAATTAACAACATTGTTTAATATGTGATTCCCACACATTATAGCTTCTCCCCACAAATTGTCAGGTAATCCAGAATCAGATAACATTGTCCTTCCCATTGATTGCAGTGTTTGGCCTCGTCTCTCTATAAAGGCATTATGTTGAGGCCTATATGGTGCAGACTTTTTATGTTGAATACCTGCCATTCTAAGTCTATTCTGGATTTTATTATTTGTAAATTCCGCACCATTATCTGTTATAAGAGTTACTAATTTCTTTTTAGTTTTCCTCTCTGCAAATTTTAACCAATTAAAGAAATTTGTATACGTTTCAGTTTTTCTCTTCATTAGAAAACAGAAACCATACCTAGAATAGTGGTCCATTATGCTTAATATGTATCTAGCACCACCTACACTTGGCTTTTTAGGACCTATTATATCGGCAAATACTACCTCTAAAGGCTCTTTGGTAATAAATCCATCAAATCTATTTGCCGGTATAACTTTGCTTTTGTTTTGATTACAAGCAGAACATTGCAAATACTTATTACAAGGTTTCAAACTTATTCCTTTAGATAGTTGAACAGTTCTCTTAATCATTTTAAAATTTAAATGACCTAGCCGTCGGTGTAACAAGTGAATACATTCATCATGAGGTTTCTTATTTTCATAAACCGTGTTAGCCACTTCTAAACCATTATCATTTAACACATATAAGTCACCTCTTAAAGATGCAGTAATTTTCTTACCTTCTTTTTCAATTAAACAAGTATCTCCCTTAAAGGTAATTATGTATCCTAATCTAACCAACATTCTAACAGAAAGCAAATTAAATTTAAGTTGAGGTACATATAACATTTTTACGTTCTCATTTATACTAGAACAATGAGCTATACCTTCACCTTTTGCTTTAAGTTTCCATCCGTTTGCCAATGAGATATGCTGTGTACTCATGGACATTTTTACAATTTTTTTGTTATCATTTGTTATACAGTGGGACGCACCACTGTCAACCACCCATAAATTATTTTTTACAACTCCATTACTATACATTGCTAACTCATAATTCTTATTTCTTCTTTGATGGCTTACAGCATTCTGGCTTGCATTCTGGCGTTTTGGTTTCTTACAAAATCTTGCAAAATGTCCTCTCCCCCCACAATTAAAACACTTTTTAATTGCGTATGCAGTAGGAGATTCATTATTTTCCTTTTGAGGTTGCTCCCTCCTTAACTGATCTCTTTCAAGCCTTCTTCTGGCCTCTTCAATCAATCTGCCAGTGATATCAGTTAAATTTAGGCTTTCTTTAGGCAATATTTCAAGGGAAGTTACGTAGTCATCAAAACTTTCGTCTAATGAAGATAGAATTATGTAGACCTGGTGTAGCTCAGAGAAAATTAACTCCTTCTCATGAAGTTCTTGGAAAATGCTTTTCATAGTATTTAAATGACTCAGCATATCACCATTCTTTTGGAGATACGTGCGGAAAAGCTTCCTTGTTAGATTTATGTGAGCACCAACGTTATCTCGAACATAAATCCTCCTCAGTTTTTGCCAACACCCAACAGCAGTTTGCTCTCCGCGTATATGAACAAGTTGTTGATCAGTTAATGTGAGTCCTATGATGCAAAGTGCTTGTTCATTTTTCTCTTTGAATTCTTCTATCTTTTTACTATCTTCCTCATCTTCAGGATCCCAAGCTTCTACGTTTGGTGGATTTTCAATTATGTTCCACAGACCTTCTCTTCGTAGAGGTAGACTACATTTCATAGACCATGAAACAAAGTTTGTTCCATCCAGCTTGGATATAAGGGACAAACTTTGTAGACTGATTTGTGCCATGTTTCACTATATGGAAATAAAACTATAATTGATAAAACACAGCTGTCTGTTTACTGTAACGTGTAACAACACAAAATCTCACTTTTTACATAAACCTGTTTTTATCCTAGTTAAACAGACTTTGCAGTCTCTCTGGGCCCATAACCAGTGTTAAGCCTGGATTCCCCAACGGGTGTTAAGGAAAACAAACTAAACAGAATGTGCAGCGAAGTCAGATAGGAAGACAGGTAAATGTGTGAGATAAGTTTTCTAGTTAACACGCAGTAAAAATACAGATACGCTTGTGCTATCAAAAATATTGTTTATTCCATTTAAGAATTATAGCATAGTCAAATAAACGGTCCATTAGTCATATATCAATTTCAGTCAAGTCTTGTCGAGGATACTCTAATTGCAAAGTCCGTGTTGAGTAGCCAATGTCAGTACACTTACAATAAATCAGTCCAATATTTATCTTCTCTCCGTTGAGAAAACAAAACACTCCTTTCCAGCAAGAACGCAGTTATCAATCCATCCAGTAATTGGGGATCAGTAAGCCAAAGAGAGAGAGAGAGCTGCATTTGCCTCGCTTCTTATATAGTGTTTTTACAACCACACCCTTAATTACATTCTTGCTGTTAAATTTACACACACTTTAACTAACAAACCATGATACCATATTTATTATTTTTACCCAAACCAGTTAGGGTAAACAATGTTATCCCTAACACAAATTTTGCTACAGACATAAATACACGAAAATCTACATCGGGTACTGTTGTATTATCGGGAAAAGTGTTGATTGGAGGGAGATCTATTAGACAGAAACATCTAAGTTTGTCAAAAATGGAGGCTGAATTCTCATGTTTGTCTTTATTATTACTAAAAACATGAACTGAATTAAAAGGAATAAAATGAGAAAATGTCCACCTTGTAATAATAAACACATCTTTATGAACAAGCTTGTCAACATTTTTTTAAAAAAAATATTATCACCTTCTAAACATGCCACAAAGACAAATATAAATGAGGCTGATGATGAGTTAGAATTTCTTGTTTCTTACTATATTTTCTCTACAATTCAGATCTGGCCTCAGCAGAATAATGTAGCATTTAGGGGAAAAGATACAAACCAAGAGAGCAGCTCCAGAATCCAAAATAGAGAAGATCTCCACAGCCACCATGGACTTCCCTTTGAGCTAAGGTAGGTGGGGAGGAAGGAGATCCAAACACTGCAAAAGACCAGCATGCTAAAAGTTATGAACTTGGCTTCATTAAAGCCAATTTCCTAGCTAGAAATGCCACTGTGAAACTGACAAGGGCCAAAAGTCCTAGGTAGGAGAGGACACCATAAAACATTACAGCTGAGCCTTGCTTACATTCCAAGATGATTTCTCCAAACAAGCAGTGGAAGTCCAAACTAAGAAATGGGAGAGAGGTTTCCCGCCAGGTGGCACAAAGGACTGGTTGGATCAGGGGACAGGCTATGACAATGGAGTTGGTCAGTGGTTTTCCTAAGAGTTTCCTTGTCTTGTTCCCTGGCTTGGTGGCCATGAAGGCCAAAACCACCATGACAGTTTTTGCCAACACAGAGGAAACTGCAAGGGAAAAGAGAATGGCAAAAGCAGATTGTTGGAAGAGACAGGTGAGCTTCCCTGGTTCACCAATGAAGAAGAAGGAGCAGAGGAAGCAGAGCAGAAGGGAGACCAGGAGGATGTAGGTGAGATCTCGGTTGTTGGCCTTGACAATAGGTGTCATAAAGTTTAAGAAAAATTGCCAGAACTGCTATTGTGATCACTGAGAGGAGAAGAGTAAGAAAAAAATAAAATATATCCCAGGGTGTCTTGATAGGTAAGGAAGTGGATCTCCTTGGCAATGCATTGGTCCTTGTCCTTGTTCGGAAATTGGTCTTCTGGGCAGGGTTCACAGTGAGCTGAATCTGAAATCAAAAATCTTTGTCTAAGGATTTTTTGAGAAACTGCAATGTACATTATCCCTTGCACAAAGGTGATAGAGGTGTTTCCTTTCTGCTGGTGACCAACTCATAAAAGGAGTGATGAAAGAACCCATGTGCAATTTATGGGGCAGAGAAAGAGCAAATCATTTACCATGATCCTGATGATAGATTAGCCTGAGACGAGGATTCAGTTCCAGCTATCCATTCACTGTGCCCTTCCATGAGTGGCTTTCCATCTGGGGTAGCTGCCTGTTATTTCTCCTATTTTATAACGGAACCCACAATAGACTGATAGATCTATTATCCAGGAATGCTAGTGGTTTTTTTGTGAGTATATTATCCCTTCCTTAAATTCTCTACTTTGGACCTCAAATCTGTTCATTCAGAGGTTTTTCTGCCCCCTCCTGCTCTACCAAATTGACATAGATAGATGAATGTCCTTTCTCCCTGGCAGGTCTATTTCTTCAGAGGTTGATAGTGCTGATGGAAGGAGAATATTCTGTGTAATAAAAATTAAAGCTTGGACTGCACACCAAACTTCCTCAGGAAAGATTGGAAGGCTGTTTTTGCAATTTGTTGTTAGAGTGGAAATCCAAGTTGGACATTCATAAAGTCTGCCCTAAAGCTATCCTGCCTGGAAGTGCTGAGGATCGGAAAAAACTCTGTGACCAGGGCAGTTTAGATTGGTAAACTGAAAGGTTTTGCTGGAAGATAGGATTTCATATCTATCTCATAAAAAATGACACTAACGAAAAATGACTTAATGAATGTTTTCTTTGATCTTAAAAGATTAACATTTGAAGTCTTGTCTACCTGTCTTGTTAGAAATGCTCCTTTCTGGACAAGCACCACACTGGTAGCAGCAAACCTCTTCACCCTCTGGAACTCTCCTCCTCTCTCCTGCATGGCACCTCTTCATGCCACCCTTGGCAAAGGGCACCTTCTGAAACAGAAAACAGAAATACTTGAGATGACCTAAGCTGCATTCATTCTTTCCCCCATTCCTATTTCCTTTCCCTATTCCTACTTCTACATTCAGAATCTCTTCTAAAGAAATATATTGCCACTGTCAATCAGAAATCAAGAACAATCTTGAGGAAATCATGCCTGGGACATTTCTGACACACCCATAAATGTGGGAGATTGGATCTGGAATCTCAGCCTTCAGAGGAAGGATGACAATTTTTCTAAAAGAAACAACTGTGAGGTTACAACTGAGTGGAAATGGTCCATGCAAATCACTGTTGCTTCCTGTAATTGCATCCTGTATTTCAAGGAGACAATGTCCCCAAGCCTAACCATTTGTGGAATGACACAAATCAGACCTCAAATGTGCAAAGCAGATTTTTCATCAAATGACTGCCATAATTTCTGGCTTGATGATTGCTCAAGTTAGAAAGTTGTTCTGCATCTCAGTAAGATAATGCATCTTTCTTTGTACTTGTAACATTTCTTTGAAGCCCACCTTTGTAGCCCAGACGATTCCATCAGATTTAATGGTGAAATCCTGGCCTGGAGGAGCCTCAGGATTTACTTGCCCAACCTTCATGGGGACAAAAGATTGATTGGGGAAGAGAACCCAGTTGAGAAGATCATAACGAGCAGATCCCAGTCCATCTTCTGAGAAGGTGACTTCATCTCCAGCACTGTTATTGAACTGCATGTTCCTCAAATAGGAGAGAATCTGAAATAAGAGACCTTCAGATATTGGAGTATTTGGGCTAGAGCCACAAATGAGATGTCATAGCTTCTACCATCACATAATGGCCATCTTGAGAGGATGGGTTTATATTTCAGAAGATAGTTTCATCTCCTAGTGGTGAACTGAGGAATCAGGTGTATTTAACTCTGAAACTAAAAGTTTCCCCTTTATTGCTGGACATGCTTTCCAACTCCAATTTGATCAAAATACAAGAATTTGAATTCCACAATCTAAATTTAATTTTAGGCGTTTCCTCTTGTAATACTTTAATACTTTCCAATAGTTCCTTTGGCCCAAGATCTTGTTAACTGATAAATGAATGTTTAAAATAAATAAATAATTTCTATCAGAGCCATCGAAAATTCCACTGATTTTCTCTAGCTTGTTGTGAAAGACTGCAGAATGCAGGGACAATGTTTGATCTACTGGGCCATGTTTAAGGAAGCATCTCAGATGGGGTCTCAGATGAATTGGTATGGGAGTTTGCAGGCATTTAATCAGGAAGTGAAAAATTCATAAGGGGAATTTCCGTTCTAAGCATCTGTGGACTGAGTCAAAAGCCTCAGAAATTACCTGCCATGACTGGACATTTGAGGTCCTCTTTCCAAGCCTCATGATGCTTGGTCAAACTCTGGATCCATACATTGCATGCAAAGCATGTGCCAGAGCATAAACAGCATTGTAGATATTGTAGATAACTTTCTCCTTTCATGCTCCTTTCAAAAGTGTAATTGGGCAGATTCTGCACATTCTCCTTTCCTGTACATTGTTTTTCTCCCTTTAGAGGGATCTTTCCTGATTTATGGATCTTGCAGCCAAAGACATATTCCCACCATGGAAGGAGAAAGACGTCTCCTTGAGGGTTCAAGGGTTCTAAAGACAGGAGGAAGTGGCTGAATTTTGAAACATCCCCGGAGTTGTCCCTAGAATGCAAGACCCCATGTAAAAGTTTTATATATGGCAATGTGTATCCTGATTCCTCCACACCAAGTTTCCAATGGGAAGTGAAGATACAAGCTTTTCTAAAGGATAATTTTTTGAATTTTTTTAAAAAATGTACCACCCATATTACAGTGCTAATAACAGTTGAGTCTGCAAACATGATAAACAATTCTGCCTTAGACCAGGTAAGAACATTGAAAATAAACTTCTTATGAGTGATTTCAAAATTATACCATTCCAGCATTAGAGTGAAGGCCAGGCAGATTTCCTTCTCCTTGAGCATTGGAGTCAGAGTTGAAATGAAACATTCTCCCTTGTCATGTTCAGGGGCCAAAAGCCCAACCCAGTTCCACTGGAAATACAGGAGCAGCTGGACTAAACCCACATACTGAGTATATTCCTTGGGATTAATCTGGAAGAAGGAAGGATAAACTCTTCTCTCTCCCTGAGAAAACTCAAAGCCAACACTGAGCTGTAGAAAAAGGGATTCTTTTTTCAAAGATAAAGTAAAAGCTTTCTGTTGACTTTAGTTGTTACCACTGTGTGGTTGATGCCCCTCGCAGTCAGGCTTAATAGGATTAATCTTCTTCCCTTTTTTACCATTTTTATTGGAAGGAAAGAATAGAAACCAACAACCTAATATAGAGAATAAATGGCACTAAAATGATGGTTACCCTTTAATAAAGAATAAAATAAGAATCACAAGCTCATTATATCCCCCACCCCAACAAAAAAACTACTTTTAGGTTCATCTTTGGCTTTTCTGTGTGCTTTTGATCTTTGTCCACTCCATACTGTATCCAAGAAAGTTCTCTTACCTGTGGGACCTTAAAGATGCTGAAGATGGAGGCCATCTGCCTTGAGGACTTGGCACTGAGACCACCAATGATGGAGAGGAGAGTGTCCTGAATATCACATTTGTAACCTTGAACCACTTGGCCTCATGAGGTGAGCATGGAGAGGCTGTTTAAGAAAATATATCTCTCCCTCTGGAAATGGCCATAGATGTGGAAGCCAAGGGTGATGTTGGGGAGCATCATTTTCCTGATGAAGATTTTGAGAATTCCAGCCCATTTTAACAGCTTGCTAATTTATTGAGAAAAGCACAAAATGTGTACTACACCGGGACAGTGGAAATACTAAAAGAAGCATTTCTGAAAAAAGTCCCTGATTTTGAAACAAACAAACAAAAATTTATCTGCATGTTTCCCCTCCAGCTGAAACTTACATATTATGTAGATGACGAATCGATGTATTAAAGTCTAGGACAGGAGACTTTACAATGGTTCCAGCGGAAAATTCCCACCAATAATGAAATCACCAGGCCTATAGTTGCTTTTCCTTAAGTGGACATAATCCCTGAACACACAAATGGTTCGGAGCCTCTTTGCTGCAGTTGGAGCCAGGAGCCAGAAGAGCAACAGCATCAACAGTAGCATGACTCCAGCCTGGTCATTCTTATCACTTTCCCTCCTAAAACAAAAGCCAAGGTTTATGCATAAACTGATTTGAAGGTTGCTCCTGAAATCTCACTGGAACTTTAGGAGATCAGACACCACCTGTGCCACCTGGATATCTGCAGGACTAATTTATAGCAACCATGCTTCCTCTTTACCTGTGTTTGGGCCATGACCATAGAGGAAACAAAGGCATATGAGTCTCTTCAAACCCAGGAGGGAGTTCTTTTCAAGACAGACTAAGGTGTCACATTCTGTCCACCAGCTGGTGAATTCAGGTGTATTTTTTAAAGTAAGTTTTATCCTGGAAGATCTTTGTGTCTAGAAATCCACAGGGAATACATGAAGAATGCCTGTTGTTCTGATAATTGCAGGGAAAAGCCACTGTCCTATCCCCTTGGCAACAGCTTCTCTTCATGCAACAGAATGGAAAACATGTTTGGATCTCTTCTTCTAATTCACAGAGCAGATGGAGTCATGGTGGAAGTTGTGTAGTTGACCTGTATGGAAATGACCCCTGCACACAAGATTGATTTTGGCTTATGCCCCAGTTTGGTCAGATAACATGAAAGCTATTTTGGAATGGTAGCACAAGACAGAAATGGAATTTGAGGAAGGATCTCAGGATATTAACTGCAATTTTTTTTGTAGGACTTGTAAATTTCTGTTGCTGCAGCTGAAGGGTAGGAATTGTCATCTGAGTGTTTCTTTTGGACTTTTGTGGTGCTGTTCCCCAAATTGCCAGGTCTGAAATTCTTTTCTTGAAGATTCATTCATAGGACCAGTTGGGATCATTTCTATTGTACTGCATCAGTATTCCTAAGAGGTCCTTAAAGAGGGCATGCATAAACGTAGTAGCGTACCTACTGTTCCTGTCTTACTGTCCCCATTTATCTGTATTTATTTCCTTTGTTCTTGGTTATGTTCACACTTATACTTGTTATCTTCTACATGTTTGACCAATAAATAAATAAACAAACAAACAAACAAACTTTCTTGCTGCATGGCAACTTCCGTGCCTGAGCTTCTGGAGGGCATTTCATAGTTGACTCTGGGGTTTTCCAGACTTATGCTCTTGAGCAATGTCCATTTTCCATCCCTGGCACAATCCTTAGAAGCATTTCAACATGGCCTCCATCCTACTTGGCTCAACTCAAAACAGACCACTTCCAACATGATCTGAGGAGGAGGTACCCTGGTCCCTTTTGTCCTGGCCAGATCATGGCCTGGTGACTTCTATGCTGCCCCTCAACGCAGGGAGGCCAGTCCACTCTTAGTGAGTGATGGAGTTTCAAAGGGAACTGGGGATTATACCCCAGGCTCTGCTGCATGGTCCTTCTTAGGCCTCAGCCACTTCCTGGAATAGGAAAGCTACTGAGGCCTTGGATGGGATGCAATCCTCTTGAGCTCTGCTGAAGGAACATGAGGGATGAATCTGACTCAACATGAGCTAAAGCAGGGCTGTCAAACTCCATTTCATTGAGGGCCAGATCAGGATTGTTGTTGCCCACAGGGGAGCCAGGGGGTGCATGGGTGTCTGGGTGAGCATGGGTAGATGTGGTCCCTCATGTTGTGGGGTGGGACCAGCTGATCCACTGGAGGAGCCTCATTGACCTTCTCAGGCAACACAGGGTGTCAACGGACTCCACAGCCCAACCCCACTTCCCTGAGGGGATGCCTGGGCCCACTTGCCTCCTCCTCCTCCTCCTGGCTGCTGCTGCTGGATCACTCTCCTTGCCCAGTCTGGGCATCCTGTGTTGGGGGGAGGGTTGGGGGACAGCAGGGCTCCTGCTGGAGGGGCTGCTACTGTTGGTGCCCCTGTTTGAAGATGAGGCAGGAGGTGAGGTGGGGGTGGCCTGGCTGTGGGGTTCTGAGGTACGCTGGTGTAGGGCATGTGGGACAGCTCTGGGGCTGGGCTCAGGCGAGGCAGAGTAGGGACGGGAGTCCTGGTTGCCTCCTAGTGATGGGTCTCCCTGCCTTTCCCATAAAGTGGGGCCATTGCGGTTGGGGCAGTGGGTGGGAGGCTCATCCCACGTGTCTGATGGAGCTGGAGGAAGAGGTTTGGACAGCACTGGCTGAGCCCCGTGGTGGCAGCAATAGTAACAAGTGGAAGCAGATTCATGGAGGGTGGCATGAAATTTGGCCTGCAAGGGGGCCACACAGCCACTTGCCCTGTCCCAGCTGAGATGGCCATGGGCAAGAAAAAGCAGATGGTGGGACAGAGTGGGCAGGTGAGTGGGCGGCCACCACGAGTGGGCATTCAGCAGGCCTTATCACCTGCCTCACTCCCATGCCTCTATCTCTGTTTGCTGCTTGGAGGGCCGACCTGGCAGTCCCAGTACTTGCACCCACTTGCACAGCATGGGCTGCAGAGCCCCAGTGGGGTCCATTGGGTTGCAGCTCCTGCAGGACTTCATTGGCTTCCATGCTCTCTCCACCTCCTATGTGTGCACCTCCTATGCGTTCCCATTCATTCCTCTGAGGGAAACTCTGACCCTCACATTGATGAGGCAGCACTGCAGATCTTGATGGGTGGGAGAATTTAAACATGGCTATTTAAAAAAAGAGAAATTTTATAAAGCCTCAAGTTTCTATGCATACACAAATACATTGTATATGTATAAAAGCACTGATATCGAACCCAATCCTTTAAAACAATACCTTAAAATTAAACTAAATAAAATAAGGAACAAAATAAGGAAATTCCCTCCTTGAAATAATAAACACACCTTTTTTTCAGTTTAACATTTTTACTAGGTTATAAGATAAAACACAAAAGTAAATAGGAAGACACAGTAGAAGTGGGGAAGGGGGAGAGGAAAGTGAGGAGAAATTTGGGGAAAGAAAAGAAGAAACAATGACTTCCAACTCCCTCTGTTGCAGTTAAAAAAAGCATTAACATTAAACTACAACTATTTGTTTTCTTATAATAATATAAACTAGCCATTTCTAGAAAAACATCAACCTAATCGGTAAAACCCAAAATCAACTTTTCATTTTTTTCCACTTTAAGTACAAAGTTCACAAGTGGTCTCCATCTGCAAACCAAGTACTTATATTCTCTGCTTTAACCAAAATAGTTGATTTAGCCATTTCGGCCAACTTAATCAGCTTCTATCGCCATTCATATAATGTTAATCAAAATGTCCTTCCACTTTTGTGTGTCAACATATATGAGATAAAAGTTCCAAATTTTTTCTCCAAGTTTCCAAACCCAAAAGAAAAGTTTCTGGTTTCATTTTTATTTTTTTTAAAGAATTTTCTGTATTATAATATCTTAATCCAAAATTTCTTTGCTTTATCACATGTCCAATGTTAGGAATAACATGGTTACCTAACTTAGTTTGGGTAAAATAATATATAAAGACTATGATTGTGTGTGTCACTTTAAATGCAGACCATGTATTTTGGGTGCGGTTGTAAAAACACCATAAGAGGGAGCAAGAGAGCTCACTGTTTGCTGGCTTTTACTGGATTGCTGACAATGATGGATTGATGGTGATAACTGCATGTTTTCCCTGCTATTGCTGAACAAAGAAAAGAGGTTTGATTTTCTTCATATCTCTACTGAAAAAAGAGATATATTACTGGACTGATAATTTGTAAGTTTACTGACCTCTTTTTCGACACTGGACTTTGCTAATGAATAATCCCTGGACGGACTGAACTAAGTGTATGATATATGGACTGTTTGACTATGCTAATAATCTTACTGGAATAAACTATTTAACTAGCACTGTGTATCTGTTTTACTGAGTGTAAACTACAACAATGTTTATCTCATATATTTGCCTGCCTGCCTGCCTGCCGTTGCACATTCTGCTAGGGTGTATATCCCTAACACTGGTTATGGGCCAAGGCTGCACAGTCAGACTAACCAGGATATAAACAGGCTTATATAAAGTGAGAGTTTGTGTAGTTACACAATAATGTAAACAGACAGCTGTGTTTTATTAATTATAGTTTAATATCCAGAAAAAGATGGCACAAGTCAATTTACAAAGTTTGTCTCTAATATCCAAACTGGATGGAACAAACTATGTTTCATGGTCTATGAAATGCAGCCTACTTCTACGCAGAGACGGTTTGTGGAGTATAATTCAAAACCCACCAGAGGTAGATGCATGGGATCCGGAAGATGAGGATGATGCCCAGAAAATACAAGAATATAAACAGAAGAATGAGCAAGCTCTCTGTATAATAGGACTGACACTCTGTGACCAGCAGCTTGTCCATATTCGTGGAGAAGAAATAGCTGCGAAATGTTGGGAGAATTTAAAGAAGATTTATGTTCGAGACAGTGTACGAGCACATATAAATCTTACACGAAAACTGTTCAGAACACATCTTCAAAAGAATGGAGACATGTTGAATCATATAAACACTATGAAGAGAATTTTTCAGGAACTGCATGAAAAAGAACTTATCTTCACAGAACTGCATCAGGTTTATATAATTTTGTCTTCGTTAGATGAGAGCTATGACGACTATGTAACTTCACTGGAAGTACTGCCAAAAGATAACCTCACATTAACTGACATTACTAGCAGATTAATTGAAGAAGCCAGAAGAAGGCTTGAAAGGGATCAACTCAGAAGGGAACAACAACCACAAGAACATAAAGAATCTACGACAGCCTATACAATTAGAAAATGTTATAATTGTGGAGGAAAAGGACATTTGGCTAGATTCTGCAAGAAAGGAAAACACCACAATGCCAGCCAGAATGCTAAAAGGCATCAAAAGGATGAAAAATGCATAGAGTTAGCCATGCATAGTAACGAAACTGTGAATAGTAATTTATGGGTTGTAGATAGTGGAGCATCGCACTGCATAACGAAAGATAAGAAAAGATTTGTTAAGATGTCCACGAGTTCACAGCAGATATCGTTAGCTAATGGCTGGAAACTGAAAGCTAAAGGTGAAGGTATAGCACATTGTTCTTGCATAAAAGAAAATGTAAAAATGTTATATGTACCACAACTTAAGTTTAATTTGCTTTTGGTTAGAGTTTTGGTTAAACTAGGTTATGTAATTACCTTTAGGGGAGAAAATTGCATAATAGAAAAAGAAGGTAAAAAAGTGACTGCAACTTTAAAAGGTGAATTGTATGTGTTAAATGATAATTCATTAGTTGTGAATACATGAGATGGGTACATATAAGAAAAATAAAAGAATAGAGAAACAATAGGACAGGGACGGTAGGCACGTTGGTGCACTTATGCACGCCCCCTACAGACCTCTTAGGAAAGGGGTGAGGTCAATGGTAGACAGTCTAAGGTTAAAGTTTTTGGGGTTTGGGGAAGAGACTACAGAGTCGGGTAGAGTATTCCAGACATTGACTACTCTAT
>NC_142009.1:338501960-338559682 GCF_049901735.1 Notechis scutatus | reverse complement strand
TTCTATAATTCTTAAATGGAATAAACTATATTTTTGATAGCACAAGCGTATCTGTATTTTTACTGCGTGTTAACTAAAAACTTATCTCACACCTTTACCTGTCTGCCTATCTGACTACGCTACACATTCTGTTTAGTTTGTTTTCCTTAACACTCGTTGGGGAATTCAGGCTTAACAGTAGTCATGATGGGTTTTCTGCTAAAATAAAGCAAGATCATACACACATGTGAAAGTAAATCAGGAACCCTGTAACTGTGGAGTCTGTCTGGCAAGAACAAAGAATTCTTATCCACAGGAAATATGCATGTGTAAATCTTGTAACAATCCTGGCTAATTAGAAAGCTGATAAAAGTAACATGAGTTAGACAACTGGCAGACCTCAGCTAATAGTTAGGAATAAAGATTGCCTGCAGCAAATCAAATGTGTATTAGATAACTCCTAGGCCAGTCATTAGCTAAGACTTGGGAACAGGGACAGCTAGAGACCAATAGAACAAATTGTAGAATTATTACTAAAATGTTTATTAGATGATATTTCTTATTATCTCGCTTCATGCCACCTTCTCCTTTAGTAAAAATGTATAAAAGTTACTCTATCCTTTGTTCTTGGCTCTTGGCATTTTGAACAGGAGCCCTTTTCCTTGAATAAAAAGCAATCCAATAAAAATCAATCAGAAAACCTGCAACTTGTGTCTGGCGTCCATCATTGGCTTCAGCACCAGGCTCAGACCCAAATTGGGGAGAACAGGGTCAATATTGCTAAGATTTATAAAATGTTATTGAAATTGAATTTGGAAAGTGAACATGTAAAACATTGTGTGATTCAGTGAACAAGGAATTTTTGATATATTGTGATGCTTGAACAATGGAAAAATATGTAGTTGAAAGGTTTTTTATATTTACAGTAAACTATAATTTAAAAGAAATTTTTTATGAAATAATGTATCACTGGTATTTAACACCGGACAAATTATCTAGAGTGTATAAGGGTATTTTAAATGAATTTGGGAAGTGTCAAAGAAAGAAGGAACTTTTTACCATTTATGGTGGACATGTGATAAATCAAAAAAAAATTGGAGTAAGATATTATAATACAGAAAATTCTTAAAACAAAAATGAAAATGAAACCAGAAACTTTTCTTTTGGGTTTGGAAACTTGGAGAAAAAATTTGGAACTTTTATCTTATTTTGTGTTGACACACAAAAATGGAATGACACTTTGATTCCCATTATATGAATGGCTATAGAAGCTACACAAGACTAGGCACGCACGCCCCCAACTACCTCAATTCCAACTACTGCCGGCCTCAAATGAAAACTACTCAATGCAAGAAGCCTCGTGAATAAAATACCTGAATTTCTCATCCTCCTAAATATGGCTAACTTCGACATTATATTTGTCTCTGAAACATGGCTCAATGCATCTCTCCTGACTCCATTACCACAGTAAGAGACTATCATGTTTACCGATCAGATCGTGAAAATCGTCGAGGAGGTGGTGTTGCTATATTCTATAAAAAATCCTTACATCTAAAAAATATCCGAGTTACCCAGGAGCTTGCCCTTCCTGAAACCATCATCTGTGAACTATCCTTAAATATCACAATTCGATTCTTACTATGTTACAGAGCACCTGATTATGACATCGAACATGTAAACAAGCTAAATACATTACTAACATGGGCTGCATCCTCCCCATACCCTTTTATCCTTCTTGGTGATTTCAATCTACCTCATATTGACTGGACCCTAAATGACTGTACAACTGAAATCATACACACAACCTTCTATAATGCTATTACAAATCTGGGACTGGAACAACTAGTAACCAACAACACTAGACTAAACAACTGCCTTGATCTCATCTTCTGCAATAGTTTGAATTTAATTTACGGAATACAAACTAAAGAACCCTTTTCCAGTAGTGACCACAATATGATTGACTTTTGTCTCAACATACGTCCACACAAAAATCACCACAATGATGTAATCCCCAATTGTAACTTCAAAAAAGGCAACTATGATCTTATAGACAACGATCTCTCATCCCTTGATTGGCAATCTCTATTCACTGGATGCAATACTGTTGAAGACCATTACAACATATTTTTACTTGAAGTCAAAAGAGTCATCAAACTATATGTTCCAACAACAACTCCCAAAACAAAACAAAAAAGCAGATTACCCATATCAATAAGGAAACTTCAATCCAAAAGAGATCACTCTGGCGGAAAAACAAATCTGGTCACGTTGCCAATTTCAAAAACCGATACAAAAATTTATGCCACCAGATAAAGACCGAATGCACCAATTATCACATTAAACAAGAGGAAAACCTTCTAAGCACCAATTCCACCCGTGCTTTTTACAATTTGTAAACAACAAACTAAAAGACTCAAGGTCCATCCCTCCCTTGATAGGACCTGATGGTAAAGACGGCAACGACGACACCATTAAATCCAACATCTTTAACACATTCTTCGGCTCAGTATTTGTAAACAGCAATGGATCATGCCCAGTATTTCCTAGCCATACCACAGATAACAACAATGATCTAATACATATCGATTTCACAGAAGACAATGTTGAAAAATCACTACGCAATCTAAAACCATGTCTATCTATTGGACCGGATGGAATATGTGCCTACTTCTTAAGAAAGCTATCCACTTCCATAGCCAAACGTCTAAGCATAATCTTTGAAAAATCTTTCACAACCAGCTCCTTGCCTAACCTATGGTCACAAGCCACAGTCATCCCCATCTTCAAAAAGGGAGACCCAAGCCTAGTTGAAAATTACAGACCAATCTCCTTATGCTGCGTCACCTGTAAAGTCATGGAATCAATTATTAACCAATCCATCATCCTCCACTTAGAGACAAACAACCTACTCTCCAATAAACAATTTGGTTTCAGAAAAAAACTATCCTGTAATCTGCAAATCTTACACTGCAAAAACATATGGACGACACAACTCGACCAGGGCAAAGCAATAGATGCAATCTACATAGACTTCTGTAAAGCCTTTGATTCAGTGGTACACGACAAACTACTCCTAAAAATAAAATCCTATGGTATCTCTGGACAACTGAATAACTGGATAGAAGCATTCCTGTCAAACAGACAACAAATGGTCAAAATCGGGAGCGTCCTATCAAATCCAGTACCTGTCAATAGTAGTGTCCCCCAGGGCAGTGTTCTAGGACCAACTCTCTTCATACTCTACATAAATGACCTCTGCGATCATATTAAGAGCAATTGCGTTCTTTTCACTGATGATGTAAAGCTGTTCAATACCACAGACAATACTGCTACCCTTCAAAAAGATCTCGACTATGTATCTGAATGGTCACACAAATGGCAACTTCAAATCTCAACAAATAAATGCTCTGTCTTACATATTGGCAAAAAAAATCAGAAAATAAAATACAAGCTGAATAGTCAATAACTTGTTGATGACCCAAGCTCTGTAAAGGACCTTGGAATACTCACCTCTAATGATCTAAGTGCTAGAGCCCACTGCAACTACATAGCCAAAAAAGGCATTAAGAGTTGTTAACCTAATCCTACGTAGCTTTTTCTCTGGTAATATCACACTACTAATCAGAGCATACAAAACATTTGCTAGACCAATACTCGAATACAGTTCATCAGTCTGGAACCCTCATTACGTATCTGATATTAGCACAATTGAGAAAGTCCAGAAATATTTCACAAGGAGAGTTCTCCACTCTTCTACTTGTTGTAGAATACCTTATGCCACTAGACTTGAAATTCTAGAACTAGAAAACCTTGAATTACGCCGTCTTCGGTCTGACTTAAGCATGGTATATAAATTCATACATTGCAATGTCCTACCTGTCAATGAATACTTCAGCTTTAACCATAACAACACAAGAGCACACAATAGATACAAACTCAAAGTAAACCGCACCAAACTTGATTGCAGGAAATACGACTTCAGCAACAGAGTGGTCAACGTCTGGAATACTCTACCCGACTCTGTAGTCTCTTCCCCAAACCCCAAAAACTTTAACCTTAGACTGTCTACTATTGACCTCACCCCCTTCCTAAGAGGTCTGTAGGGGCGTGCATAAGCGCACCAACGTGCTACCGTCCCTGTCCTATTGTTTCTCTTATTCTTTTATTTTTCTTATATGTACCCATTTCATGTATTCACAACTATGTATACGCTTATACTTATTATCTTGTAAACAATTGGCAAATCAAATAAATAAATAAATAAATAAATAAAGTTGGCCGAAATGGCTAAATTGACCATTTTGGTTAAAGCAGAGAATAGAAGTACTTGGTTTGCACATGGAGACCGCTTGTGAACTTTGTGCTTAAAGTGGAAAAAAATGAAAAGTTGATTTTGGGTTTTACTGATTAGGCTGATGTTTTTCTAGAAATGGCTAGTTTATATTATTATAAGAAAACAAATAGTTGTAGTTTAATGTTAATGCTTTTTTTTACTGCAACAGAGGGAGTTGGAAGTCATTGTTTCTTCTTTTCCTTTCCCCAATTTCTCCTCACTTTCCTCTCCCCTTCCCCTTCTACTGTGTCTTCCTATTTACTTTTGTGTTTTATCTTATAACCTAGTAAAAAAATTTAAGCTGAAAAAAAAAGGTGTGTTTATTATTTCAAGGAGGGAATTTTCTTATTTTGTTCCTTATTTTATTTAGTTTATTTTTAAGGTATTGTTTTAAAGTGATTGGGTTCGATATCAGTGTTTCTATACATATACAATGTATTTGTGTATGTATAAAAACTTGAGGCTTTATAAAAATTTCTTTTTTTTTTTTGAAATAGCCATGTTTAAATCCTCCCACCCATCGAGATCTGCAATGCTGCCTCATCAATGTGAGGCTCTGAGTTTTCCTCAAAGGAATGAATGGGAACGCATAGGAGGTGGAGAGAGCATGGAAGCCAATGGTGTCTTGAAGGAGCTGCAACCCAATGGACCCCACTGGGGCTCTGCAGCCCATGATGTGCAGGTGGGTCCAAGCAGCAAGGTCAGCCCTCCAAGCAGCAGGCAGAGATAGAGGCATGGGAGTGAGGCAGGTGATCAAGCCTGCTGAATGCACCGGGTGGCCACCCACTCACCTGCCCACTCTGTCTCACCATCTGCTTTTTCTTGCCCATGGCCATCTCAGCTGGGACAGGGCAAATGGCTTTGTGGCCCCCTTGCAGGCCAAATTTCATGCCACCCTCCATGCATCTGCTTCCACTTGTTAATGTTGCTGCCACCACAGGGCTCAGCCAGTGCTGTCCAAACCTCTTCCTCCAGCTCCATCTGACACATGGGATGAGCCTCCCACCCACTGCCCCAACCGCAATGGCCCCACTTTATGGGAAAGGCAGGGAGACCCATCCCCAGGAGGCAGCCAGGACTCTCGTCCCTACTCTGCCTCGCCTGAGCCCAGCCCTAGAGCTGACCCACATGCCCTACACCATCGTACCTTGGAACCCCACAGCCAGGCCACCCCCACCTCACCTCCTGCCTCATCTTCAAGCAGGGGCACCAACAGTAGCAGCCCCTCCAGCAGGAGCCCTGCTGTCCCCAACCCCCCCAACCCAGGATGCCCAGACTGGGCAAGGGAGAGTGACCCAGAGCAGCAGCAGCCAGGAGGAGGAAGAGGAGGCAGTGGACCCAGGCATCCCCTCAGGGAAGTGGAGTTGGGCTGTGGAGTCTGTTGACACCCTTTGTGGCCTGAGAAGGTCAATGAGGCTCCTCCAGTGGATCAGCAGGTCCCACCCCACAACATGAGGGACAACATCCACCCTGGCCATGCTCACCCATACACCCATGCTCCCCCTGGCTCCCCTGTGGGCAACAACAATCTGGCCCTCAATGAAATCGAGTTTGACAGCCCTGCTTTAGCGCATGTTGAGTCAGATTCATCCCTCATGTTCCTTTAGCAGAGCTCAAGAGGATTGCATCCCATCCAAGGCCTCAGTAGCTTTCCTATTCCAGGAAGTGGCTGAGGCCTCAGAAAGACCATGCAGCAGAGCCTGGGGTATAATCCCCAGTTCCCTTTGGAACCCCATCAGTCACTAAGAGTGGACTGGCCTCCCTGCGTTGAGGGGAGCATAAAAGTCACCAGGCCATGATCGGGCCAGGACAAAAGGGACCAGGGTAGCTCCTCCTCAGATCACGTTGGAAGTGGTCTGCTTTGAGTTGAGCCAAGAAGGATGGAGGCCATGTTGAACCCCAGAGTCAACTATGAAATGCCATCCAGAAGCTCAGACACAGAGGTTGCAATGCAGCAAGAAAGTTTGTTCGTTCGTTTGTTTTTTTATTTATTTATTGGTCAAACATGTAGAAGATAACAAGTATAAGTGTGGACATAACCAAGAACAAAGGAAATAAATACAGATAAATGGGGACAGTAAGACAGGAACAGTAGATACGCTACTGTGTTTATGCATGCCCTCTTTAAGGACCTCTTAGGAATACTGATGCAGTACAATAGAAACGATCCCAACTGGTCCTGTGAATGAATCTTCAAGAAAAGAATTTCAGACTTGGCAATTTGGGGAGCAGCACCACAATAGTCCAAAAGAAACACTCAGATGACAATTCCTACCCTTCAGCTGCAGCAACAGAAATGTGCAAGTCCTACAAAAAAAATTGCAGTAAATATCCTGAGATTCTTCCTCAAATTCCATTTCTGCCTTGTGCTACCATTCCAAAATAGCACTCATGTTATCTGACCAAACTAGGGCATAAGACAAAATCAATCTTGTGTGCAGGGTTCATTTCCATGCAGGTCAACTTCACAATTTCCACCATGACTCCATCTGCTCTGTGAATTATAAGAAGAGACACAAACATGTTTTCCATTCTGTTGCATGAAGAGAAGCTGTTGCCAAGGGGATAGGACAGTGATTTTTCCCTGCAATTATCAGAACAACAGGCATTCTTCATGTTTTCCCTGTGGATTTCTAGAGACAAAGATCTTCCAGGATAAAACTTACTTTAAAAAATACACCTGAGTTCACCAACTGGCAGACAAAATTTGACACCTTAGTCTGTCTTGAAAAGAGCTCCCTGCTGGGTTTGAAGAGACTCATATGCCTTTGTTTCCTCTATGGTCATGGCCCAAACACAGGTAAAGAGGAAGCATGGTTGCTATCAATTTGTCCTGGGGACCTCCAGGTGGCACAGGTGGTGTCTGATCTGCTAAAGTTCCATTTAGATTTCAGGGGCAACCTTCAAATCAATTTATGCATAAACCTTGGCTTTTATTTTAGGAGGGAAGGTGAGAAAAATGACCAGGCTGGAGTCATGCTACTTGTTAAGTATGGAGAATAATGGAGACCAGACATCTGACCAGTGACTTCAACTCTTTAATAACAGTAATAGAACATAACAGAGCAAGGCTATGGACAGCAGTAACCCTTTTATAGGGTTAGCTGCTACCTTATTAACCAATGAATTTTGCAACAGTTCAAACTACTAACCAATAAGAAGTGTTCCAAACGTGGCCAATCAGGGTCTAGTTCTGGCCCAATCCTGAGTTGTTGTATAAGGACCAATCAAGTGTGCAGGTTTTCAACCCCTAATTTGCATTTAGGTTATTCACTTTTATTGATTCACAACACCCCTCCCCCTTGGGTTCCGTTTGAGGGGAGCTGTAATAAAATCCTCAAGATATACAGGCCTTTTGGTCTGCCTGGATGATTTCGAGGCTCCACCGGTTTTTGTCCAATGTCCCGATTCCGGTGGGGCGTTTGGATGACCTTTATTAAAGTTCATATTTCGTTGCACGGCGATTCCGTGCTGCATTCACTGTGGTTGTCTCTGCTACTCCGTGTTTCTTCGGGGTTTTGCAGTTCAGTTTCCCCATGTATTAAAGTTCCCTGAAAGATTCAGCTCCCTCCCCGCTCAATTTCCGGTGCTTCGCTGGGCTGTAGGGTTTCCGTTGGCCTGCTATTACTTGTATCAAAGTCAATTCCCTCGATGCTTCCTCCCCTTGAGTTGGTGAACCCGGGGAGTCATGGCCGCTGGGTGGTAATCTCGATCGGAGCTGGTCTATGTGGCGTTTCACACCCCTCCCATCGTCTGTGAGCAGGCGGTAAGATCTAGGCCCGGTGAGGTGGGTAACGGTTGCGGGTATCCATAACGGGTCGCCGGAAAAGTTTTTGGCAAAGATTAAATCACCTACCTTAAATTCCCGGCATTTGCTGCTGGAGCCAAAAGGCTTCTCCGGTGCGAAAGCGGGGTGAGCCGGTCAAGGTGCGTATCGTATTTTCCGCCCCACAAGAAGTTCAGCGGGCGTTTTGTTGGTCACGCTGTGGGGGCGTGATGTGCTGCAACAAGAGAATTCGATTGATTTTCTCATCGATGTTGCCAAATTCCATTTTGTGAAGGGTCTTTTTACAAATTGTACCATGCGTTCTGCACGTCCATTCGCCGCAGGGTGCGGGTGAGGTTAGCGCATGGCGGATGCTCCGATCAGCAAGATATTGTTCAAAGGGCAATGCAGTGAACTGAGGGCCGTTGTCCGAGACCAATACGTCCGGAAACCCGTGTGTGGCAAATAGTCTGTTTAATTTATTAATAACTGAGTCTGTTGTAGTTGTGTGCATTCGATGAATCTAAGGAGCCAGTTAGAATAGGCGTCGACAGTAATCAGGAAAGTGTGTCCTTTGGTAGGCCCCGCAAAGTCAATATGAATACGGGACCACGGTCCCCTCGGCGCTTCCCATTCGGTTGGGCTTGCTTTAGGTGGGGCGTTGCTGACGTCCTGGCAACGTTGGCAAGTAGCGACCCAGGACCGATTCTTTGTCGATTCCCGGCCACCAAGCATAGCTGCGTGCGAAGTGATTTCATCCGCACAATACCGGATGTCCCTCATGCAATACCGCCAACACAGTCTGTTGCAATTTGCCAGGGATTACGACTCGATCGCCCCACAAGATACAGCCTTTTGGGAAAACAGCTCGGTTTGGCGGGCTTTGAAAGGCGCCCATTCAGGTGCTATTTGGTCCGTCGGCCACCCCGTTCAACCCAGCGTAATATGTGTTGCAGAACGGGTCGCGTTCGCTTTCAAATGCAATGTCTCTAGCCGCTCAAGGGTGGTGCATGTAGAGCTTCGATCTGTAGCGTTGAGATGGTTGGGGCTGGATCCACAACAGAGTCTGGGAGCGGTGTTCTGCTCAATGCATCAGCGTGGAGAATCGATTTCCCGGGCGGTGTTGCAAGATGTAGTTGTAGGCCGCCAAGAATTCAGACCAACGGGGTCATTCTGGGGGACAATATATACGGGGTTGGTTTATTACCCGCAATGATCCCCAGTGGCGGTTTATGATCAGTGATTATTGTAAACGCACGGCCATACACATATTCATGAAATCTTTTAACTGCAGCCACAATAGCTAAAGCTTTGTCCAGCTGACTATAATTTCGTTCAGCTTTAGCTAAGGTTCGCGAAAAAAGCGCGATGGGGGCCTCCGCTCCCGTTTGGTAACACGTGGGCCAGAATTGCCCCAACCCCAAAAGGTGATGCATCACACGTGATAGTGAGCGGCAGAGTCTCGTTGTACTGCATAAGTACTGAATCAGAAGTTAGCAATTTCTTTACTTGTTGGAAAGCATGTTGTTCCCGTTGCCCCCAAACCCACATTGCTTTTTTGTCTAATAGTCTATGCAATGGTTCAGCTACTGTTGCTTTGTGGGGTAGAAAACATTATAGAAATTGATAAGTCCAAGGAACGCCTGTAGGTCTGCCTTGTTCCTTGGAGTGGGTGCCTTTTTAATTGCTCGTAATTTGTCTTGGTGGGATGAATTCCTTGGCTGTCCAGGAGATATCCCAAAAATTCTACTTTTTCAGTACATAACTGGCATTTATCTTTTTTTACTCTGAGGCCTGCATTTTGGAATCTTCATAAAACCTCTCTGAGTCGTTTTTCTAGAATGTCTTTGTTAGGTGCGGCGATGAGTACATCGTCGAAATATGGGACAACGCCTTTTATCCCTTGTAACAACCTTTCCATTAAACTCTGGAAGATTCCAGGGCGACGCCTCCCAATTGGAGCCGGTTGCATTTAAATGCATCCCTATGTGTTACGATCGTTTGCGCCTCGGCTGTGGTTGGGTCTACAGGCAATTGTTGATACGCCTGGGCTAGATCTAGTTTGGCGAAAACTTTCCTGCCGCCCAGGGAATGGAGCAAATGTTGCACTACCGGTACTGGATAAGCACTTTGCTGCAGTGCGTGGTTTAATGTGGCCCGGTAGTCTCCGCCAAATTCTTAGGGACCCATCAGGCTTGATAGGCGTCACTATCGGGGTTTCCCAATGAGCATGGTCGGTGGGTTCCAGTACGCCCTGCGCTATCAGCTTATCGAGTTGTTCGTCGATTTTAGGCTTCAAGGCGAACGGCACCCGACGTGGCTTAAGGCGGATGGGTGCTATCTCAGGGTTCAAGTTAAACGAGATTGGGTTCCCCTTATACTTGCCTAGTCCGTTCGTGAAAGCGTCTTGGAATTCTTGCACGCAGTGCTTCCTGTCGACGCTTTGGCCTTGTGGACTCGGCTACAGTGATTCCGAGCGGCCTGAACCATTGAAGGCCTAGAAGACTAGGCCTGTCTCGATCCACGACCGTCAGTGGTAGTGCGACGGTGCGGTCCTTGAATGAGACCTGGAATCTGGGACCCGATGGCGGGAATTGGTTGCCCTGATAGTCTTTGAGTATAACCCTTTGAGGTTAAGGTCTTGGCGGCGAATCATTGGAATGAGCTGTTGGAGCGTTTTCCACGACACCATCGAGAGGGAAGATCCTGAGTCTACCTCCATCACACAAGGTTTGTTTTCGATGGCGACTTTTACTCGGATTTTCCGGCATCAAGGGATGTAGCGTGGCCTATGGTGATTGTTTGGTGGGTCTTTTTCCGCCTGGTTTCTTCACGCCTGGTGGAAGTGGTGGACGGCTTGTTTCTGTAGGAGTGGTTCAATTTTTTCGGTGTGTGCCGAAGAATCCGGAAGACTGGTATTCGCCTGTCGGGGTTTGGAGTTCTGTTTGCTTCTGCAAACCTTTGCAATGTGACCGCCTCCCGCAATGGCGGCAGAGTGCGTCGAGGAATTTGCAGCCGGATCGTGGGTGATTGGCTCCACAGCCGCACGCAGTCGAAATGAGTGTTGTGTGGACTGGTCTCTCTCCGTTCAAGTCGGTTGACCTCTTCCTCATCGCTGTCGGACGGGGACTCTAGGTCTTCGTGGTGAGTTGATACCGGGTGTCTCTCCGAGCGAGGTGAGGTATCAGTGGCGAGTTTACGTAGTGGTGCATTGGTGCGGCGCATTTGGGCTGCCGACTTCTTGGTCGCCTCCGCTGCCGAGGCTTCTTTAAGGGCATCGGTGAGGCTGATGTCCCCCTTAGCCATAATTTTGCTCTGGATCACGCCGTCTTCTAGGCCCAAAACCAGGCGGTCCCGGAGGGCTTCTTCTAAGTCTGCGAATCCGCAGAGGCCTCCTAGGTTCCGGAGGTCCGCGATGTAATTGGCAAGGCTTTCGCCCTTCCGTTGGTCCCTCTGGTAATATTCGTGTCTTCTTACTAAGGTTGGTACGGTGGGCGCGTAGTGAGCCGTAGTAACGGCTTGAGGACGTCCCAGTCCATTTCTTTTACCTCTGCTGGCTTGGCAAGTGACTTTGCCATTTTAAACACGGTCGGCCCACAGTGAGTTAGAAAGATAGCTCTTTTTTCCCCGGTTGTTGCATCTTTCAAATTGTTGGTCTCCAGAAACATCTGGAACCAATCCATGTAGGCCTCCCAGTCTTCGGTTTCTGGGTTGAATGGAGCGGGTGGTACGGCACCGCTGGCCATGTTGCCATTGATGGTGTGTGTTCGACCACGTGCTCTGTTGGTTGCTCTGTAGGTTAGTCAGTTCTTCGGTCTCCGTATCCCATCCTCGTCGCCAGTGTTAAGTATGGAGAATAATGGAGACCAGACATCTGACCAGTGACTTCAACTCTTTAATAACAGTAACAGAACATAACAGAGCAAGGCTATGGACAGCAGTAACCCTTTTATAGGGTTAGCTGCTACCTTATTAACCAATGAACTTTGCAACAGGTTCAAACTACTAACCAATAAGAAGTGTTCCAAACGTGGCCAATCAGGGTCTAGTTCTGGCCCAATCCTGAGTTGTTGTATAAGGACCAATCAAGTGTGCAGGTTTTCAACCCCTAATTTGCTTTTAGGTTATTCACTTTTATTGATTCACAACACTACTGTTGATGCTGTTGCTCTTCTGGCTCCTGGCTCCAACTACAGCAAAGAGGCTCCAAACCATTTGTGTGTTCAGGGATTATGTCCACTTAAGGAAAAGCAACTATAGGCATGGTGATCTCATTATTGGTGGGAATTTTCCCTTGGGAACCATTGTAAAGTCTCCTGTCCTAGACTTTAATACATTGATTCGTCATCTACATAATACGTAACTTTCAGCTGGAGGGGAAACATGCAGATATATTTTTTTTGTTTCAAAATCAGGGACTCTTTTCAGAAATGCTTCTTTTAGTATTTGCACTGTCCTGGTGTAGTACACATTTTGTGCTTTTCTCAATAAATTAGCAAGCTGTTAAAATGGGCTGGAATTCTCAAAATCTTCATCAGGAAGATGATGCTCCCCAACATCACCCTTGGCTTCCACATCTATGGCCATTTCCAGAGGGAGAGATATATTTTCTTAAACAGCTTCTCCATGATCACCTCACGAGGCCAAGTGGTTCCAGGTTACAAATGTGATATTCAGGACAGTCTGCTCTCCATCATTGTTGGTCTCAGTGCCAAGTCCTCAAGGCAGATGGCCTCCATCTTCAGCATCTTTAAGGTCCCACAGGTAAGAGAACTTTCTTGGATACAGTATGGAGTGGACAAAGATCAAAAGCACACAGAAAAGCCAAAGATGAACCTAAAAGTAGTTTTTTGTTGGGGTGGGGGATATAATGAGCTTGTGATTCTTATTTTATTCTTTATTAAAGGGTAACCATCATTTTAGTGCCATTTATTCTCTATATTAGGGTGTTGGTTTCTTCTCTTTTCTTCCGATGTACCTCAACCAATAAAAATGGCAAAAAAGGGAAGAAGATTAATCCTGATTAAGCCTGACTGCGAGGGCCATCAACCACACAGTGGTGACAACTAAAGTCAACAGAAAGCTTTTACTTTGTCTTTGAAAAAAGAATCTCTTTTTCTACTGCTCAGTGTTGGCTTTGAGTTTTCCCAGGGAGAGAGAAGAGTTTATCCTTCCTTCTTCCAGATTAATCCCAAGGAATATACTCAGTATGTGGGCTTAGTCCAGCTACTCCTGATTTTCCAATGGAACTGGGTTGGGCCTTTGGCCCCTGAAGATGACAGGGGAGAACGTTTCATTTCAACTCTGACTCCAGTGCTCAAGGAGAAGGAAATCTGCCTGGCCTTCACTCTAATGCTGGAATTGGATAATTTTGAAATCATTCAGAACAAGTTTATTTTCAATGTCCTTACCTGGTCTAAAGCAGAATTGTTTATCATGTTTGCAGACTCAACTGTTATTAGCACTGTAATATGGGTGGTACATTTTTTTGAAAAATTTGAAAAATTACCCTTTAGAAAAGCGTGTATCTTGTCTTCCCATTGGAAACTTAGTGTGGAGGAATCTGAATACACATTGCCATATATAAAACTTTTACATGGGGTCTTTCATTTTAGGGACCACCCCGGGGATATCTCAAAATTCAGCCACTTACTCCTGTCTTTAGACCCCTTGAGCCCTCAAGGAGACAACTTTCTCCTTCCATGGTGGGAATATGTCTTTGGCTGCAAGATCCATAAATCAGGAAAGATCCCTCCAAGGGGAGAAAAACCAATGTACAGGAAAGGAGAATGTGCAGAATCTGCCCAATTACATTTTTGAAAGGAGCATGAAAGGAGAAAGGTACAGTATCTACAATGCTGTTTATGCTCTGGCACATGCTTTGCATGCAATGTATGGATCCAGAGTTCGACCGAGCATCATGAGGCTTGGAAAGAGGACCTCAAATGTCCAGTCATGACAGGTAATTTCTGAGGTTTTTGACTCAGTCCACAGATGCTTAGAACGGAAATTCCCCATATGAATTTTTTCAGTTCCTGATTAAATGCCTGCAAACTCCCATACCAATTCATCTGAGACCCCATCTGAGATGCTTCCTTAAACATGGCCCAGTAGATCAAACATTGTCCCTGCATTCTGCAGCCTTTCACAACAAGCTAGAGAAAATCAGTGGAATTTTCGATGGCTCTGATAGAAATTATTTATTTATTTCAAACATTCATTTATCAGCTAACAAGATCTTGGGCCAAAGGAACTATTGGAAAGTATTACAAGTATTACAAGAGGAAAAGTCTAAAATTAAATTTAGATTGTGGAATTCAAATTCTTGTATTTTGATCAAATTGGAGTTGGAAAGCATGTCCAGCGATAAAGGGGAAACTTTTAGTTTCAGAATTAAATACACCTGATTCCTCAGTTCACCACTAGGAGATGAAACTACCTTCTGAAATATAAACCCATCTTCTCAAGATGGCCATTATGTGATGGTAGAAGCTATGACATCTCATTTGTGGCTCTAGCCCAAATACTCCAATATCGGTGTATATCTGAATATACAATATCTGAATAAAAATACGGTTTTTGGACTGTAGGAGCGGCGGATAGGGGCGGGGCCAAGCATATAAATTTCTTCAGTTCCTGATTAAATGTCTGCGTACTCCCATGCTAATTCATCTGAGATCCTGCCCTTTTTTTAGCTTATCATTTGTTCTGAAAAGCTCTGTGCATTACAAGAAACACAAACATGTTTTTTTTTTCATTTGGGTGTATGAGAAGCTATTGCTACAAGGATAGAGAATTGCTTTTTCCTTACAATCATCAGAAGTACAGTAATTCTTATTGTATCCCCTGTGGATTTCTAGATACAAAAATCTCCAAGCTATAAAAACATGTCTGAGTTTTCCGGATGGGGGCAGAAGATGACATCTTAGCCTGTCTTGCACAGACCTCACTCCTGGATTTGAACAGACTGACATATATTTCTTTCCTTTATAATCACAGTCCAAACGCAGGTAAGAGGAAATATTGTTGCTATAAATTTGTTCTGCGGCCATCCAGGTGGCATGGTCTGATCTGCTAAAGTTCCAGTGAGATTTCAGGAGCAAATCAGTTTCTGCATAAACGTTGATTTCTGTCCTAGGAGGGAAGGTGACAAGAATGACCAGGCAGGAGTCATATTGCTGCTCTTCTGGGTCCAGGCTCCAACCACAGCGAAGAGGCTGCAAACCATGTGTGTGTTCAGGGATTATATCCCATTAGATAAAAGCTACTATAGGCCTGGTGATTTCATTGTTGGTGGGAATTTCCCCTTTGGAGCCAGTTTGGATTCTACTGCCCTTCACTTTAATATATCAAATTTTCTTTTAGATAATATGTAAGTTTCAGCTGGAGGACAGACATACAGATAAATGGTTTCTTTGCTCTCAATTCTAGGATTTCTTTCAGAAATATTTCTTCTAGTATTTTGCACTGTCCTAGTGTACTATACATCTTCTGCTTCTCTCAAAAAGTAGCATTAATCCTAAAGAATCTCCTCAATATGTGGGTTTAGTCCAGCTGCTTCTACATTTCCAGTGGTACTGGGTTGGGCTTATGGCCCCTGAGGATGAGAGGGGAGAAGTTTTCATTTCAACTCTGATGCCAATGCTCCAGGAGAAGATCTGCCTGGCCTTCTCTGAAAGGTTGAAAATACATGATATTAAGATTATAATGAAAAAAATAGTTCTCAATTTCCAGACATGGTCAAAAACTGAAGTGATTCTTCTGTTTGGAGACTATGATTGTAGTTTAAGTGTACAGACAATTTTGCTTGTCCTTGAAAATTCAATCAACACAACATTTCAGAATGTTTGGATCTTAACCTCCCATTGGAAACTTAGTGTGGAAGAATCTGAAGACACATTGTTATTTGTAAAGTCTTTCCATGGAATCTTGTATTTCAGGGACCACTCTGGGGATGTCTCAGAATTCAATTATTATTTTCTGTCTTCAGATCCCTTGAACCCCCAAGGAGATGTCTTTCTCCCTCTATGGTGGAAATTGGTCTTTGAGTGCAATATCCATAAATCAGGAGAGATCCCTCCAAAGGAGGAAAAACAATGTACAGGAAAGGAGAATGTGCAGAATCTGCCCAATTACATTTTTGAAACAAGCATGACAGGTGAATGTTGCAATATCTACAATGCCGTTTATGCTGTGGCACATGCTTTACATGCAATGTTTGGATCCAGAGCCCGACCGACTGTGATGAGGTTTGGAAAGAGGATCTCAAATATCCAGTCATGGCAGGTAATATCTGTGGCTGCTCAGAGAGGAAGATTCCCATATGCATTTCTTCAGTTACTGATTCATTATCCGTATGTTATCATCTCAATACATATTAAAAGCAATTATTAGAAAAATATGAATTAAGAATGTTTTGTTGGAAGAGGTTAGAGAGAGGGGAAAAGAGAAGTAAAGGTTAGTTAAAATGTTTAAAAATATGTCTAGGAAATGTTCAAAATGTAATCAAATGTTGGGCATATTTTATCGTATGTGGTGGCCTTATGATAAAATAAAAAAAATTCTGGGCAAAAGTACACAGATGACTAGAGAAAATAATAGGAAAACGTGTAGATTTTATAGCTGAACTGTTTTTATTAGGGATGATACCAGAACAATTTGATCAAAAAAGTATGTATTTAGTATCACATGTCTTAACAGCAGTGAGGATTATTTTTGTACAACAATGGAAAGATGAAGAAAGACCGCAAGAGGAAGAGATAGTTAAGAAGATACTAGACTCTGCAGGAATGGATAGACTTACATTGAAAATTAAACAGAAAGAAGACACAGAATATGATCAGACATGGAACTTATTTTACCAGTGGTTGGAGAGTAAGAATGGAATCTGTATTGTTAAGCAAATTAAATACCCAGAAAACACATTTATTAAGCACTATGAAATGTAATTAATAGAAAATTAATAAAAGTTATTACAAAAATAAGAAAAAAGAAGAAAGACCTTCATAAAGTCCTGAAAGGCTTCAGTGTTTACCTGGGTTTCAGGAGGTAACCATGACAGGGAGTAGAAGTCAACTGAGACCAGAACAACAAAAGGAAAAGAGGGCTGTTTCAACGCTGCTTCTCTGCACACAGCATGCTGATGATGATTTACAGGCATGCAGCTCATACCGTGCAGGGAAGCTCGTAAATCCCGAACCAGTACTTAACCCTGTCATATCCCACCCCTGGAGTAGATGTCAGCTGAGACCAAAACAACAATCTTGCTGTGTTTGAGAAAAAAGCTTCAAGAAATCAGAAGAAGTCCTAGTTGGCATATTTTCAGAACAACCTCCGTGTCAGATCTGTGTATCTGTCATTTCTTCAATGGAAGAAGAAAAGGGGTGGAGGGAGACTGATAAAGAAATCCTTTCTTGATGTAACCTGAATATATTTAATCTTATATTGAATTTGTATAACCCACACATGATACAATAGAGAGATGGAATCCAGATGGCTGGAACTTATCACCTCTGAGAGAGACAGCCAGGAGATGAAGAGGCCATAAAAATTCCACAGTGAGATGGGTCCTAGGAAACTCTGAAAAAGATCGTTCTAAAAGGGGGGGTGGCGGAGAATTAACATGTTGGCTCTTTGTTTTACTAAGTACACATCAAGATAAGGGGAGGGGTTTTAAACTCCTTTACAAATTGTCTCATCTCAATAAAGGATTCCTTTTTGATACATTTTGATACGTTTTCAGAAGTTCATTCTAGGTGAGTGAATGGGAAAAGTTCTGTAGCCTGACATAAAGCAGCGTCTGCAATAGAGATCAGCCCGGAGAGGAAAATTAAAAGAAAAAAGAAAAAACCTTCACTCTACCGAGGGGACCCTGCAAGAAAGGAAAATGTCTGAGTAAAGCAAGGACCAGGGTGAAACTGAATGCTGGGGAGAAACGTCAAACAATTAACCTTTAACCTTAGACTGTCTACTATTGACCTCACCCCTTTCCTAAGAGGTCTGTAGGGGGCGTGCATAAGCGCACCAACGTGCCTACCGTCCCTGTCCTATTGTTTCTCTTATTCTTTTATTTTTCTTATATGTACCCATTTCATGTATTCACAACTATGTATACACTTATACTTATTATCTTGTAAACAATTGGCAAATCAAATAAATAAATAAAATAAATAAATAAATTACCCAGCCAGATACTGACTTGGTGCACCCCATCAAAGATAGTGAAGCTGCCTAAGAAACCCCCACAAAGCCCCGGTGGTCTATAGGTGTCAGAAAAAGACACAGCTGGGATGGAAGAACCAGGGGAGTAACCCTCACCCAGGGCAATCGTAAACCCGGATGGAAATTGGAGCTGGAGGCCCTATCAGATCAGGAAGGATGGAGCGAGGAGCCACCAGCCGATGACCGACTGAGATGGTATATAAATCACCTTGTGAGGGAAGCCCTGGAGAACCTCGAGGTGAGGGATGCACCAGGATGCCGATGCAGGAGAGCAAGGGAACCAGAAAATGAGGGAACCCAAGCTGCCACCCCAGATTCAGCTGAGAATGATTGGGCAGCGGGACAAGCTGAAGAACCAGCAGCCATACCAGGTATCCAACCCCTAAATGCTCCAGAACAGGGGATTAACCCTGGCCAACCCAGAGACATACAACTGCAGAGGAAGGTCCCACCCCTGGGAGTAAAATTCAATGGAGACCCCCAGAAACTGGGATTTTTCCTGGCGCAAGTCCTAACCTACATGCAAGAATATGGGCAGAATTTCCAAACCCAGGGATCCCAAGTATGAGTCCTCACCCTGGCCCTTGAAGGAGCAGCAGGCAGATGGATGGTGATGCTCTACAAGGTCAATGCCCCTGAATTAAGCAACCTCAGACACTTCATGACGGCTTTTCACCACCGCTTCGAAGACCCTCTCGCCGATAGAAAAGCCCAAGACCACATCAGAGTCGTAAAGCAAGGTTGTCAACCAGTAGCTGAACACACCGAGGAATTTCATGACCTGGCTGGCCGAGTTGACTGGCCAGAGGATATCCTAGTCTGTTGGTTCAAAGATGGACTAAATGACAACCTATATGCTGCCTGCCTGGCCCATGGGGTCCCAAACCTCCTGCATGAATGGTACAAGATGGCAGAGGAGACGGAGATAAACTCATAACCGGTACTGCAGTGGCAAGCTTTGGAAAAGATCCCCACCCCTGGGGAAACAGGAAATTTTCAAACCCCAAACCACCATGACTCCAAGAATGTCTGGTTGCTTTAAGTGTGGAAAGGAGGGACATCACGCAGCAGAATGTCGTTCAAAAACCCCTGCCAGAAAGCCAGACCACCCATCAAGGGGGAAACCTGGAACATCCAGCCCTCAAGAAAAGGAGACTAGCCTGAGGGGCCGAGTAGCTGTGGGATTCCGATCCCCCCCAATCCAGAGGAAGAACCCCCAATGCTCCGAGGGGACCTGAGCCAGTCCGAAAGCGATCCAGAAGATGCCCCGCTGGTAAGCAACCCAATTGAACCAATCACGCTACCCCTAAGACTGTTTATCCCCAGCCGAGGGAAGGGGGAGGAAGTTGCAGCGTTGCTGGATTCGGGATGCACCCGATGCCTAATAAATCCCTCTCTTGCAGAGAAATTGGGGGTCCAACTGAAAGAAATGGAAAATCCCATCACTTTCTGCCAATTAGATGGAACTATAGCGGGGGAGGGGAGCCAGCTAGGTTTACCACAGAACCATTGAAGATAAGTTTAGGGAACCATAGTGTGATGTTCACATTCATTGTAGCTCCAGGAACTGAAGAGCCACTAGTCCTAGGTCTCACATGGCTGCGGAAATGGAATCCAAAAATAAATTGGAGGAGAGGAACCGTACAATTCCAGAGAGACATAGTATTTGCAAATAGCTCAGAGGAAAGGATAAAGAAAGGAATAGAGAACAGAGAGTCAGCCATGACCGGACAGTCAGCTGAACCCATTAACATCCCCAATGAGTACCAGGATCTGGCCCAAGTACTTAGCGAGGAAGCTTGTGATGAACTCCCACCCCATTGCGCCACAGACTGCACTATTGAAATCCTACCAGGGGCTAAACTCCCAAAACCACAAATGTACTGCACGTCTCCCAGAGAACTGAAATAACTCAGAGCATTTATCAACAAAAATTTAAAAAGGGGTTTCATCGAACCCGCCCGACCAAAAATTCTCTGCCCCAGAGAAAGATGGCTCAGTACGCTTGTGTGTTAATTACAAAAAATTAAACACGATTTGCATAGAGAATATGTATCCACTCCCCCTCATGAAGGATATGTTAGCCCACCTTTCGAAAGGATTTTTTTCAAAGTTAGACCTATGAGAGGCATATTACCATATCAGAATAAAGGAAAGGGATGAGTGGAAGACAGCTTTTAACACCCCATTGGGATGCTACCAATTTAAAGTCCTCCCCTTTGGACTGCAAGGAGCGCCTGCCATGTTTATGCAATTGATCAATGAAACCCTTCATGAATTTTTATATAAAGGGGTTCTAGTGTATCTTGATGATATTTTAATCTACACGGAAATGATGGAAGAACACATCAAGCTACTCCGTGCAGTCCTCACAAAACTCTTAGACGCTAAACTATATGCAAAACTCTCTAAATGCGAATTCCACCAAGAAAAAATTGACTACTTGAGGTATAGAATATCCCACGAGGGAATAGAGATGGACCCACAGAAAGTAAAAGCTGTATTGGACTGGGACCCACTGCACACCCACAAACAACTGCAAAGCTTCCTGGGGTTTGCATACTTTTATTGCCAATTCATTCCAGCTTTTGCAAACATCACCCTCCCTATCACAAACTTGCTAAAAATGAAGTGGGGGGGGGGAGAAACCCAAACCAAGGCAACCCCTTATCTGGACAATGGAATTCCAAGTGGCATTCGAGAAACTCAACCGTCTATTCTCAGCAGAACCGGTCCTTAAGCACCCAGATCCCAAACAACCTTTTGTCCCCCTTCCCACACCTCCAACCCCTATCATGGTATATGGGGAACAACATTTTGAAATTAAAGATATCCTTGATTCATGCACTCACCGTGGATCCACACAATATTTAGTAGCTTGGAAACACCTTCCTTCCTCAGAAAATGAGTGGGTAGCCAAACGACACGTAAAAGCACCCACATTACTATGTAAGTTCCACCAAAAATACCCTGATAAACCATCCTAAATTGCAAATGTAATGCATGATTTTTGTTTTTTCCAGGTAGACCTATCTGTTTTTGAAGGAGGGCAGGATGTCAGATCCATGTATCTGTCATTTCTTCAGTGGAAGAAGAAAAGGGGGGGGGGAGGCTGATAAAGAAATCCTTTCTTGATGTAACCTGAATATATTTAATCTTATATCGAATTTGTATAACCCACACATGATACAACAGAGGGAGAAAAGCCAGATGGCCACAACTATCACCTCTGAGAGGCACAGCCAGGAGATGAGAAGATCATAAAAATTCCAGAGTGAGATGTGTCCTGGGAATCTCTGGAAAAGTTCATTCTAAAAAGGGGGTGGGGGAAAATTAGGTATGCCCTGGGAAACTGTGAAAAAGATCATTCCTTACAAAAAGGGCAGGGAGGAATTAACATACTGGCTTTTGTTTCACTAAATACACATTGAGATAAGGGGAGGGGTTCTAAAGTCCCTTATGTATTCCTGTATGCCTGAGAGACCTCAGACGCTGCTTTGAATTCCTACATGAATTGTCTCATCTCAATAAAGGATTCCTTCTTGATATGTTTTGATACATTTTCAGAAGTTCATTCTAGTTAATTGAATGGGAAAAGTTCTGTAGCCTGACAGGTAGAAATTAGATGAAGAAACATCATTGCTATGTATGAATTAAATATAAAGATGATTCATAATAACAAATACAACAATATAATCAACAGAAGTATAAATAATCCAATATAAAGAGAAATTTAGCAAAAACCACTCTGTTATATTATTACTATTGTTACCAGTTTTTGTTTTGTGTGTGTATATATGTGTGTGTGTGTGTGTGTGTGTGTATGTATGTATGTATGTATTGCTTTACCTTGCTTCTGTAAATGATATACCTTGACAATGCACAGTGTTCAAAATATTTATGAAAATAATAATAATAATAATAATAATAATAATAATAATAATAATAATAATAATAATAATAATAATAATAATAATAATAATAATAATAATAATAACAACAACAACAATAGCTAATTATTTAAAAATATTATTTCAAGGAGGAAATTTTCTCATTTTGAGCTTTTTAATTTAGTTATTTTTTAATGTAGTGTTTTAAAGGGTTTGGTTCAGTAACTTTTTTTTACAGCATCTATTGGATGTTTCCTTATAAGTCTGAGACTTCATGGAGTTTCCTACCAGTATTAAGTTATTTTTGATAACATCTCCCTTTCCTTCAAATTGTCTGTCATGTGAGAGAAAGAAACATAGAAGGAGTGTGTGCTAACTGACCCATAAAATAGCAAACTTGAATTCTCTGGTTTTCAATAAACTTTAACAAAATGTCTATGGCAATGTAAGGTAATGTAACTGATACGTTCTTTGATTAAGAGAATGTTTCTTTATTGATGATAGTAACAGTAGATCAGTGGGATAAATAACAGACTGTCAATTACAAATATGTATGATTACATCCTCTACTTATTATGCATAAATCATTTTCTCCTCCTTTCTCAAATGTAGGCTCATTTATATTTGTCTTTGTGGCATGTTTAGAATGTGATAGGATTTCTAATAAATGATGACCTGAAGGAGGGCTTTATCCATAAAAGAATTCCTTATCAAGTTCTGCAACTGCTTACAATATTCCTGTGGTCAGTCTTTTGTTTTTCATATTTTCAAAGTGCCCTTAGTCAGGTTCAATGCCATGTATGGAAGGAAAACTTCTTATTAAAACTGTGTTTATTATTTCACATATTTCTAAGTTTATATGGCAATGGGGAAAGAATGAATGCAGCTTAGGTCATCTCAAGTATTTCTGTTTTCTGTTTCAGAAGGTGCCCTTTGCTAGGTGTGGCATGAAGAGGTGCCATGCAGGAGAGAGAAGGAGAGTTCGAGAGGGTGAAAAGGTTTGCTGCTACCAGTGTGGTGCTTGTCCAGAAGGGACCATTTCAAACAAGACAGGTAGACAAGACTTCAAATGTTAATCTTTTAAGATCAAAGAAAACATTCTGTCAGCCTCAAGATATCTTCTACATCTTATATCTTCTGCATCCTATCTATCTCTATCTGCTGCATCTTCTTTGCTGCTATGCTCATTTCTTTCGGCTGTCATTAGCAACGAGGGGAGGGGGACTTGGAGAGGAAGAAAGCTGGAGGTGTTACATTCTTGTGTGTGGGTAAGAAAGCGGAGCGGGTGTATAAATTCCTGTCTTTAACTTTCTATTTCCTTGCTAGTTTCTTTCCCTTTGCGCAGATGCGAAGTTTTATCAAAATATGTCAAGGTCAACGGACAGAGGCCTCATCACCACCTGAAGATGCCCACATGATCATATTCAGAACTTTTAATTGGAATAGTCATTTGGACTTTGGGGGGTGGGAACAATTCCATTCCTTTGTATATGTGATCTGCGTGCGAATTCCTCAGATTTGGAATTCAATCTGTAGCTTCCACTTTGATTTCCAGTAAAAGGAGAACTTTGCTCTAATCCTTGGAGTCTGAGTATTTCTTTCTTGGATCTTGAAGGTAGCACACTGACATTATTCCGAATCTCCCCATCAGCCCACCCGGAAAAAACATCAACTTTTCTTCCAAGGGGGTTTCACATCATGTCATCTCCAGCCAGCAATGAAGACGACCAAGGAGCTGTGGGGGGGGCAGTCAATGCTGCTACCAGAGGTGCCAGCCACCGACCTTCTGGCCGACCTTACTCTGGAAGAAACCCCAGCTGAGAGGCCCAGATGGTCGTTGGGTGTTGGATGGAGGGATTCCGAAGACCCCCCCCTCCTGGGATCACTGTAAGTCGAAGAGGTGCGAGGGAACGGCTGTGGCAAGAGAGGGAGGAGATGGAATGCAGGCTGGATCAAGCCGGGAAATTCCTTATGGGCGCTTCTGAGAAGCCCGGCATGGCTCCAAGGTATGAGGGGGAAGGGGGAGCGAGTTCAGTCTGGGGAAGCTGCCCCCACCCCCCCCTAGCCTAGCCTACGCCAGCGCAGCAGCCGGCTACCACCCGGGGGGGGCCCGCAATAGACGGGGGGCCCCCTGGAAGACGCAACCTGCCCCGTTAGATGTGAAGTTTGGAGGAAATCCCAAGGATTTGGGTTTCTTCCTGGTACAAGTCGGGAGCTATATGGCAGAATATGAGAGGGATTTCACCTCTGAAGCAGCCAAAGTGAGATGTGTTACCAGAACCCTGGAGGGGATGGCAGCAGACTGGATGGTGACTTTATATAATGATAACTCCCCCCAACTGCGGAATCTCAATGTTTTCATGACTGCATTGAGGAGGAGGTTTGAGGACCCTCTAGCGGAGAGAAAGGCCAGGATCAGAATGAAAACCATAACTCAAGGGGGGAGATCAGTTGCTGACTACACCCAAGAGTTCAGACAGCTGGCACACCACATCCGAGGCTGGTCCCAGGGGGGCCTGATAGAAGCCTACAAAGATGGCCTAAATGAAGATATATACCACATGTGCATCTCCAGAAGGGATCCATATGATCTGCAGTTGTGGTACTTGCTAGCGGAAGAAGTGGAAATAGATCTAACCCGAAGCAGATGCAGAGAAGGCCCCGTATGGAGCAAACCGCTCCCCCTGCATCTCCGAGAGGCCCCAAACCCTCGGAAGGGAGGAGTGATGGCAAGACCCAAATCCACTGCCTGTTTTCATTGCGGGAAGGAGGTCCACCGGATTGCAGATTGCCGGGTCAAGCTGGATCCAAAGGGAGTGGGGCCCAGGAGGAAGCCCGAAAACCCCAGCCAAGCCTCGCGAAACCGGGCTAAAGATAGGGGAGGTTGTAGAGGTCACCCCTCCGGCGGGAGAGGAGCTGGGACCTCCGACTTTCCTCGACGATAGCGAGACCGACTCGGAAGATGACGTCTCACTAAGTCCCAACAAAGGGCCCATGACCATCCCAATAAAGTTAAGGGTGCTCACCTCAGGGACCGAGGGGGAGATGTTGGCCTTATTGGACTCGGGGTGCACGAGGTGCGTAATCAGCATGAAAGTAGTCAAGGGCATGGGCATCAGACTGAGAACTTTAAGAACGCCCATATCCTTTTGCCAACTGGATGGATCTGAGGCGGGAGGTTGCCCTGCACGTTTTATAACGGAACCCCTAGAGATGACCATGGGAACCCACAGCGAGACCCTGTGCTTTATTATGGCCCCTGGGATGGAACAGCCTCTAATATTGGGATTGCCCTGGCTTCGGAAGTGGAATCCCCATGTGAATTGGAGAGAGGGGTGGATAGGGGGCCGCACCGATCGGCAACCGGAAGGGGAGGAGCAATCCCATCCGAAGCTTCAAAACCCGGCTGAGACAGGTTCCGCAGGTGCCAAGCGCGTGGAGGGGGAGGAGAAAATCCTGAAGGAATACTGGGACTTAAGAGAGGTGTTTAGCGAAGAGGCCTCTGATGAGCTCCCTCCTCATCAGTCAACCGATTGTAGTATTGAATTTCTACCGGGGGTGACGCTCCCGAAACCGAAGCTGTATTCGATGACACCACGGGAGCTGGAGGAATTGAGATCGTTTATCGACAAGAACTTGAAACGTGGTTTCATCCAACCCGCTGGACCTCGAGTGGTGGCCCCTGTGTTGTTCCGTGAGAAGAAAGATGGGTCCAAACGCTTGGTGGTGGACTACCGAAATTTAAACGCGGTTTCCGTGGAGAACATGTATCCCCTCCCTCTGATGAAGGACATGTTAGCCCACCTGGCCTAAGGGAAGATTTTCACGAAGTTGGACTTGAGGGAGGCGTACTACCGAATCCGAATTAAAGAGGGAGATGAGTGGAAAACTGCGTTCAACTGCCCGATGGGTTGTTTCCAGTTCAATGTTCTTTTGGCCTACAGGGGGCACCAGCCGTTTTCATGCAAATGATCAATCAGGTGCTCCACGAACATTTATACAAGGGGGTTCTGGTCTACCTTGATGACATCCTTATTTACACAGAGACTAGAGATGAACATGTGAAACTGGTACGCTCCGTGCTGCACAAACTGCGGGCTGCCAAATTGTACGCCGAACTGTCCAAATGTGAGTTCCATCAAGAAAAAATTTACTACCTACGATATCGTATCTCACCCGAGGGCATCGAGATGGACCCAGAGAAAGTGCGAGCTGTATTGGACTGGGCCCCACCGAGAACCTGAAAACAGCTTCAAAGTTTCCTCGGATTTGCTATCTTTTACTGGCAATTCATCCCGTCTTTTGCTAAAATAGCCATGCCCATCACCAATCTCCTAAAGACAAAGGGGGAAACAAAACCAAAGCCCAGCCAACCATTGAATTGGTCCATGGAATGCCAAGCCGCTTTTGAAAAGCTAAAAAGACTGTTTGCCGCAGAACCAGTGCTGAAACACCCAGACATGGATGAGAAAATGGATGAGTGGTTCCTGGCAAATGCGAATAACTGCACCGTTCGAGATGGTTTAGCCTGGGTAGGTGCGAAATTGTATGTACCACAAACCTTGAGAAGCCAAGTATTACAACAAACTCATGACTCCAAGGCAGCTGGTCACTTTGGGTTTGTGAAGACCCTACACCTGGTGAAACGGCAGTTCTGGTGGCCTTCGTTGAAAAAGGACATTGAGACTTATGTAGCGAGCTGTCCAGTTTGCGCCTCAGCCAAAAGACCTCCTGGTAAACCACCAGGTCTGTTGCAGAATGTGGCTAGGCCAACTGCTCCTTGGAAGGAAATCTCCATGGACTTTATAGTAGACTTACCCGAGCACTGGGCACACAGTCATCTGGGTGGTGACCGATTTGTTCTCCAAACAAGCAGACTTCATACCTTGCTCCAAGATTCCCTCGGCGAAGTCGCTGGCTAGATTGTTCATTATACATGTCTATAGACTGCATGGTGTCCCTGAGCGTGTAGTTTCTGATCGAGGGGTTCAATTTATCTCAAACTTCTGGAGGGAATTTTTGAAGTTAATAGGCTCCACCCAGGGCATAAGCTCCGCCCACCATCCCCAAACTAATGGGGCCTGTGAGAGAACTAACGAGGTGCTGGAGCAATTTATTTATTTATTTATTTTATTTATTTGATTTGCCAATTGTTTACAAGATAATAAGTATAAATGTATACATAGTTGTGAATACATGAAATGGGTACATATAAGAAAAATAAAAGAATAAGAGAAACAATAGGACAGGGACGGTAGGCATGTTGGTGCGCTTATGCACGCCCCCTACAGGCCTCTTAGGAAAGGGGTGAGGTCAATAGTAGACAGTCTAAGGTTAAAGTTTTTGGGGTTTGGGGAAGAAACTACCAAGTCGGGTAGAGTATTCCAGACATTGACCACTCTATTGCTGAAGTCGTATTTCCTGCAATCAAGTTTGGTGCGGTTTACTTTGAGTTTGTATCTATTGTGTGCTCTTGTGTTGTTATGGTTGAAGCTGAAGTATTCATTGACAGGTAGGACATTGCAATGTATGATTTTATATACCATGCTTAAGTCAGACCGAAGACGGCGTAATTCAAGGTTTTCAAGTTCTAGAATTTCAAGTCTGGTGGCATAAGGTATTCTACAACGAGTAGAGGAGTGGAGAACTCTTCTTGTGAAATATTTCTGGACTTTCTCAATTGTGCTAATATCAGATACGTAGTGTGGGTACCAGACTGATGAACTGTATTCGAGTATTGGTCTAGTAAATGTTTTGTATGCTCTGGTTAGTAGTGTGATATTACCAGAGAAAAAGCTACGTAGGATTAGGTTAACAACTCTTAATACCTTTTTGGCTATGTAGTTGCAATGGGCTCTAGCACTTAGATCATTAGAGGTGAGTATTCCAAGGTCCTTTACAGAGCTTGAGTCATCAACAAGATCTTGACTATTCAGCTTGTATTTTATTTTCTGATTTTTTTTGCCAATATGTAAGACAGAGCATTTATTTCTTGAGATTTGAAGTTGCCATTTGTTTGACCACTCTGATACATAGTCAAGATCTTTTTGTAGGGTAGCAGTATTGTCTGTGGTATTGAACAGCTTTACATCATCAGCGAAGAGAACGCAATTGCTCTTAATATGATCACACAGGTCGTTTATGTAGAGTATGAAGAGAGTTGGTCCTAGAACACTGCCTTGGGGAACACCACTATTGACAGATACTGGATTTGATAGTACGCTCCCGATTTTGACCATTTGTTGTCTGTTTGACAGGAATGCTTCTATCCAGTTATTCAGTTGTCCAGAGATACCATAGGATTTTATTTTTAGGAGTAGTTTGTCGTGTACCACTGAATCAAAGGCTTTACAGAAGTCTATGTAGATTGCGTCTATTGCTTTGCCCTGGTCGAGTTGTGTCGTCCATATGTTTTTGCAGTGTAAGAGTTGCAGATTACAGGATAGTTTTTTTCTGAAACCAAATTGTTTATTGGAGAGTAGGTTATTTGTCTCTAAGTGAAGGATGATGGATTGGTTAATAATTGATTCCATGACTTTACAGGTGACGCAGCATAAGGAGATTGGCCTGTAATTTTCAACTAGGCTTGGGTCTCCCTTTTGAAGATGGGGATGACTGTGGCTTGTGACCATAGGTTAGGCAAGGAGCTGGTTCTGAAAGATTTTTCAAAGATTATGCTTAGAGGTTTGGCTATGGCAGTGGATAGCTTTCTTAAGAAGTAGGCACATATTCCATCCGGTCCAATAGATAGAGATGGTTTTAGATTGCGTAGTGATTTTTCGACATTGTCATCTGTGAAATCGATATGTATTAGATCATTGTTGTTATCTGTGGTACGGCTAGGAAATACTGGGCATGATCCATTGCTGTTTACAAATACTGAGCCGAAGAATGTGTTAAAGATGTTGGCTTTAATGGTGTCGTCGTTGCAGTCTTTACCATCAGGTCCTATCAAGGGAGGGATGGACCGTGAGTCTTTTAGTTTGTTGTTTACAAAATTGTAAAAAGCACGGTGGAATTGGTGCTTAGAAGGTTTTCCTCTTGTTTAATGTGATAATTGGTGCATTCAGTCTTTATCTGGTGGCATAAATTTTTGTATCGGTTTTTGAAATTGGCAACGTGACCAGATTTGTTTTTCCGCCAGAGTGATCTCTTTTTGGATTGAAGTTTCCTTATTTATATGGGTAATCTGCTTTTTTGTTTTGTTTTGGGAGTTGTTGTTGGTACATATAGTTTGATGACTCTTTTGACTTCAAGTAAAAATATGTTGTAATGGTCTTCAACGGTATTGCATCCAGTGAATAGAGATTGCCAATCAAGGGGTGAGAGATCGTTGTGTATAAGATCATAGTTGCCTTTTTTGAAGTTACAATTGGGAATTACATCATTGTGGTGATTTTTGTGTGGACGTATGTTGAGACAAAAGTCAATCATATTGTGGTCACTACTGGAAAAGGGTTCTTTAGTTTGTATTCCGTAAATTAAATTCAAACTATTGCAGAAGATGAGATCGAGGCAGCTGTTTAGTCTAGTGTTGTTGGTTACTAGTTGTTCCAGTCCCAGATTTGTAATAGCATTGTAGAAGGTTGTGTGTATGATTTCAGTTGTACAATCATTTAGGGTCCAGTCAATATGAGGTAGATTGAAATCACCAAGAAAGATAAAAGGGTATGGGCAGGATGCAGCCCATGTTAGTAATGTATTTAGCTTGTTTACATGTTCGATGTCATAATCAGGTGCTCTGTAACATAGTAAGAATCGAATTGTGATATTTAAGGATAGTTCACAGATGATGGTCTCAGGAAGAGCAAGCTCCTGGGTAACTTGGATATTTTTTAGATGTAAGGATTTTTATAGAAGATAGCAACACCACCTCCTCGACGATTTTCATGATCTGATCGGTAAACATGATAGTCTCTTACTGTGGTAATGGAGTCGGGGAGAGATGCATTGAGCCATGTTTCACAGACAAATATAATGTCAAAGTTAGCCATATTTAGGAGGATGAGAAATTCAGGTATTTTATTCACGAGGCTTCTTGCATTGAGTAGTTTGCATTTAAGGCCGGCAGTAGTTGGAATTGAGGTAGTTGGGGGCGTGCGTGCCTAGTCTTGGGTGATGGTGGATCGGTTGAGGTAGGGTTGTGGTTGAGGGTAAAAGCTGAGTATTGGGTTGCGTGGCTTACTTTTGATACAGTCAGCATGGTAGTCAATGTACAGGTCCTTCTCTCCATTGTCTAGACGGTTTTTGAGTTCAATGCGGAGTACACGGGAGCGGGCACGTTGCTGTATGGTTAGGTCAGGGCGGCAACGGAGGTTCTTATGGTTGGTGTTGGTTTTGGCGAGTGAGTTTATAGTATAAATGAATTTACGTTTGCTTGATTCATTTTTGCAAATGACTCTGCACAGGCGTTGGGCTACAGAGCCGTCACTGTTATTGAGCTCTCGGCCAATGCGTGAAATGTCAAGTATTTCATCAGCGGAGATGGTTGATGCTTGATAATCCCTGATGATGTTTCGACAGTTGTGATGTCATCATTGTTATTGGTGACCTCTAGACCAAATAAGATGGTGTTTGGACGTTTCCGTTCACGCTCAACAGCTTCTCTGATGAGGATTGGGATATCAATATTTGTCTGGGTTGTGTTTATTTGTGGATTGGGTTTTGGATTGGGTTGTGGTTGTTAGGTAGAGATGTGGTTTGTAGCTATTGGAAGTTCAGGTTTTTGCGTTGTTTCTTTTTTTTCAAGGTTGGATATTCTTTCTTTTACGGCGTCCAGGGATGCTACTATGGTTTCAATGGTATCAATTCTTTCCAACAGATCCAGTTTGGGTTTGCATGCGTCCAGGGATGCTACTATGGTTTCAATGGTATCAATTCTTTCCAACAGATCCAGTTTGGGTTTGCATGAATTGCAGTAATATGGAAACTCATTGGATGATTCCAGGTATTGAATAAATTGCTCGGTTAATCCCAAGCAGTCATGATGAGTGTATTTCTTACACAGAGAACATTTGATGGAGTTTTCATTATCCTTTAGATTTTTGTAGCATTTAAGTCTTGTGGATCATTGGTGGGGATTATGTTCTCTGTAGGTAGTGCTTTGGCATAGGATTTTTTTCTTGTCATGGTAGGTTTGTTAAGATGGTACGTTGATTAAATTAATTAATGGAACAATATCATACCAATCAATCATCAATTGCAGTAATCTCTCTAGTCAGATAATATTCCTGGGCAACAATCAGCCTAATCAATTAAATATTCTAAACACTAATCAATTAATTACACTAATCATTAATCACACTGTTCATTTAAATTCACTAAATCGTTGATTTTACTATTCAATTAAAATTACATGCATATTGATCTTTTCAACTAGTCAGTAATAACACTATTTGCACTAAACACTCTAGTCACACTAATCAATTAGGACCATAAATCAATTGAACCATTAATAAAATATTTTATAGAAATTGATTATCTAACCGTAGATATAGGTGATGAAGTGGAAAAGTTGTAAGTTTTGAGGTATTGAGTTAATCAGTGTTTGATTAAAGTAATGAGGTAGTATTAAGAGTCTGCAAGGAAAGGGTTAATGCTGTTGTTGACTGAGAGGAAATTGTTGCTCTTTGTAATAGTAGATTGCTATTACTCTGTAAACAAGACTGTAATACGATGCTCAAAGGGTTTTTGAAACAGTGAAAAACTTTCCTAAGCTGTTCAAGTTGAGTAGTAGGAGAAAATACAGTCACGTGGCTTGGGTTTACTTATCCGATTTGTCATTTACTTCCAACTAAATCTGGTAGTAATGCCAGAGTTAATCGCAGCTATTTTCCTTCTTAGAGTTTGACTTTCCAAGGAAAATTCCACTGCAGAAATTGGAGTGATTTTCTACTAGGATTGATCTTGGTGAGGTAGATGTGGAAGGCATGTGGTTTCTTATTGTTTGAAATGGCTTCAAAGTGATTGATTTTTGGTGATTTAATGGACCTCAGTTCTCCATAATTCACAGCCGTTCAGAATCACACCCTCTGTCAGTTCCGTCTCTTTCTCTGCAGCTTAAAATCACACTGCCCACCAGTCACAGCTCATTGAATGGCTCAAAATCAGTCTCTCTGTAAGTGTCCGAATCACACACTCATAAATTACAGCTCGTCCAGGCTCTTATCTCTCTCCGCTTCTCCTCAAGTCTTGGTCTCTCTCTCCTCCCTCTTTGTTTGTCCCTGCCAGCTATCCACTGGCTCCGGGGAAACTTGTCTGGGGATATGAAATGAGACACATTGTCTGGCGTGGAAGATTCTCCGATTAGCTGTGTGTGGGATTTAAATGAAGGTGCGTTGTTTGTGCTCCACTGGCTCCAGCTCGCTTGAGTTCCACCGGTGTGGTTAATAGGGATCGAGGGAAGGAGCTCTGCTTCTCTGGGGAGGGCTCTGGAATTCAGTGTTGTTACGTTTTTGGAATTCAGCGCTCCTGTTAGCAGGAGCTCCGCTGGCTTGATAAGGGCTCCAGGGCTTCGGAATCCAGCGTTTTTTATTTTTATTTTTTGGGGTGGGCTCCAGTTTACTCACGGTTTCTGGCGCAGGTGGCAGCTTTGAAGGTGATTTCTGGTGCAGGCGGTGGCTTTAAAGGGTGATAGTGCTCCAGGAGAGAGAGCCTCACCTTCCTAGTTGGGCGCCGCCATCTTCCTGTCCCCAACAATCTCCTTCCTGTCCCCAACAATCTCTCATCAACAATATCTCAGGTGTTACATAAATTATCAGCCGGACAACTGGGCAGATCTGCTGCCTTTTGCGGAGGTGGCATATAAAAACTCTGTCCACAGCAGTACTGGGTTTACCCCCTTCAAAGTGGCCATGGGGCAAGATTTTGTGCCCATACCTGAACTTTCTCGTGAAAGACCCAATGTCCAGTCATTGGACGACTGGATATCTCAACTTCAACTCAATTGGCCGGTCGCTCGTAAAGCGTTGGATGAGGCGCACCAGTCTCATAAGAAATTTGCCGACAGGAAGAGAACCCCACAGAAGTCTTATCAAGTAGGCGACAAAGTTTTCCTCTCAACCAAATATTTGCAGACCACCCAGAAATCGAAGAAGTTGGGTCCTAAGTATGTGGGCCCTTTCCCTATTGAGCGGATTGTAAATCCTGTGACTGTTCAGTTGACTCTACCAAAAACTCTTCGTCGTATTCATCCGGTTTTCCACGTTAGCTTGTTAAAACCCGAGCATACCTGTACATTGAGACTGACCCAGACTGATCCCCCCGTACCATTGTTGATTGAGGGTGAACAACATTTCGAGATTAAAGAGATTTTGGACTCTCGGAAATGGAGGGGTCGTCTCCAATATCTTGTAGCCTGGAAACATTTTCCTCCATCCTATGCCGAGTGGGTAAATGAGAAAGACATTAGGGCTCCTGAACTGCTCAAGAACTTTTATGCAAAGTACCCTGATAAACCATAGAAATGTATGCAATCGTTAACATATTTTTATGTTATTCTCTCTTACAGGGACTAATGTCCTTTTTCTAGGGGGTCCGAATGTCAGCCTCAAGATATCTTCTACATCTTATATCTTCTGCATCCTATCTATCTCTATCTGCTGCATCTTCTTTGCTGCTATGCTCATTTCTTTCAGCTGTCATTAGCAATGGGGGGAGGGGGGACTTGGAGAGGAAGAAAGCTGGAGGTGTTACATTCTTGTGTGTGGGTAAGAAAGGGGAAGGGGTGTATAAATTCCTGTCTTTAACTTTCTATTTCCTTGCTAGTTTCTTTCCCTTTGCGCAGCTGCGAAGTTTTATCAAAATATGTCAAGGTCAACGGACAGAGGCCTCATCACCACCTGAAGATGCCCACATGATCATATTCAGAACTTTTAATTGGAAGAGTCATTTGGACTTTGGGGAGTGGGAACAATTCCATTCCTTTGTATATGTGATCTGCGCGCCAATCCCTCAGATTCGGAATTCAATCTGTAGCTTCCACTATGATTTCCAGTAAAAGGAGAACTTTGCTCTAATCCATGGAGTCTGAGTATTTCTTTCTTGGATCTTGAAGACAGCACACACTGACACATTCATTAAGTCATTTTTCGTTATTGTCATTTTTTATGAGATAGACATGAAATCCTATCTTCCAGCAAAACCTTTCAGTTTACCAATCTAAACTGCCCTGGTCACAGAGTCTTTCCCGATCCTCAGCACTTCCAGGCAGGATAGCTTTAGGGCAGACTTTATGAATGTCCAACTTGGATTTCCACTCTAACAACAAATTGCAAAAACAGCCTTCCAAACTTTCCTGATGAAGTTTGGTGTGCAGTCCAAGCTTTAATTTTTATTACACAGAATATGCTCCTTCCATCAGCACTATCAACCTCTGAGGAAATAGACCTGCCAGGGAGAAAGGACATTCATCTATCTATGTCAATTTGGTAGAGCAGGAGGGAGCAGAAAAACCTCTGAATGAACAGATTTGAGTTACAAAGTAGAGAATTTAAGGAAGGGATAATGTACTCATAAACAAAACATGAGCATTCCTGGATAATAGATCTATCAGTCTATTGTGGGTTCCATTATAAAATAGTAGAAATAACAGGCAGCTACTCCAGACGGAAAGCCACTCATGGAAGGGCACAGTGAATGGATAGCTGGAACTGAATCCTCGTCTCAGGCTAATCTATCACCAGGATCATGGTAAATGATTTATTCTTTCTCTGCCCCATAAATTGCACATGGGTTCTTTCATCACTCCTTTTATGAGTTGGTCACCAGCAGAAAGGAAACACGTCTATCACCTTTGTGGAAGGGATAATGTACATTGCAGTTTCTCAAAAAATCCTTAGACAAAGACTTTTGATTTCAGATTCAGCTCACTGTGAACCCTGCCCAGAAGACCAATTTCCCAACAAGGACAAGGACCAATGCATTGCCAAGGAGATCCACTTCCTTACCTATCAAGACACCCTGGGATATATTTTATTTTTTCTTATTTTTTCCTCTCAGTGATCACAATAGCAGTTCTGGAAATTTTTCTTAAACATTATGACACCTATTGTCAAGGCCAACAAGCGAGATCTTACCTACATCCTCCTGGTCTCCCTTCTGGTCTGCTTCCTCTGCTCCTTCTTCTTCATTGGTGAATCAGGGAAGCTCACCTGTCTCTTCCAACAATCTGCTTTTGCCATTCTCTTTTCCCTTGCAGTTTCCTCTGTGTTGGCAAAAACTGTCATAGTGGTTTTGGCCTTCCTATTGACTGTTGCTGATTGTCATTCTTCTTAGATTGCTGTGAGTCTATTTAGTGAACTGTTTATGATACTGGACTTTGTTATTTGGATTATCCCTGGACTGAAAACTGGCTGCTTTAACCGTCTATGACTTGGACTGTTTGGTGGACTTTGCTTAACTGTTTACTGGAAGTAAAAACCTACATTTTACTATTCAGTGTATCTCTGTGCTGGTCGTGTGTTACGCAACTTTACTCTCATTACGTGTCCCTGTGTGCACTCATTCTCCTAACGGGGAATTACCTCAACACTGGTTATGGACCCAGGTCATAACAAGCCCAGAAAACTGAGAGTTAGTGTGAATACACAGTACCGGTTGTTTTTGCTGACATAATTGATCCTAAAAAAACTAGTTTAGAAGAGCCTGCTATATTTTGATTATTATGGATCATTACTCATGGTATGGTTTCTGCTATTTAATGAAAAATAAAACAGAAACATTCCAAAATTTCTTTAATTGGCTAAAGTTTGTAGAAAGAAAAATGAAACATAGGGTAATGACTTTAGTTACTGATAACGGGACTGAGTTTATTAATAATAGATTCCAAACGATGTTAAAATTGGCTAGTTGAGCATAAACGTTCTGCACCTTACATACCACAACATAACTTCGTTTATAGAATGAATTGGGCAATCATTACAAGCTATGGCTCGCACTATGTTATCTGATTCAGGTTTGCCTGAAACACTGTGGGGTGAGGTCATAATGTGCAGCAACCATGTTTTAAACAATGTGGTGAACATAACAACTGGTGAATTACCATTCACTTGTTGGCATGGCAGAAAGCCAAAATTTAAGTTATCTACCCACATTTGGAGCTCCAGCATGGGTGCATATTACCTCACAAGTAAGACTGAAAGGGCAATATAGAGCTAGGAAATTATTTTTCATAGGTTACGAGGCCAACCATAGATCGTTTAGATTTTGGGATCAAGGCACATCTCATATTTACTGCAGCACTAGTGCTAAATTTCTTGAGAACGTTGGGTGGCATAAACTGGAACAGGGATCCAACAATGATGTTATTATTGACACCCAAGTAGTCCCTAATGATGAAATAGTTAAACCATCAATAGGCATTAAAGAAGTAAAAGAACAGGAGAGTCCGCCAGTAAGCCCTGTATTACCGAGACATTCAACCCAAGTATCAACACAACCACCTGATAGATATCAGGTAGTGTGGTATGCCAAGTGAATACAGTTCCTGGTAACTATAATGAATATACAAATTTTAAACAACTCAAAAAAAAAAAAAAAAAATTTTAAATTTAAAAAAAAAAAATAAAATTTTTTATTTAAAATTAAAAAAAAAATTTTAAATTTTAAAATATAAAAAATTAAATAAAATTTTTTAAAAATTAAGGAATTAACTATGATAGGTTTTGTAGCTAGCATGGCTGATCCATGTTTGTTCAAAAGGGAAAGTGATGGTATAATTTCATTGTTGCTATTGTTCACTGATGACATAGCATTAATCACCAAAACTGGCCAAGAAGCTACTGAGATTATTTCACTGTTAAAAAAGAAATTTAAAATAAAACAGTTAGGAGAAATTAAACAATATCTTGGTTTAAAAATAGATAAAATTGGGGGAGGATACAAAATCTCACAGGCAGATAAATTTAACCAATTACTAAATAATTTTATAATGGAACTTTGTAAACCAGCTAAAACACTGATGAGCCAGGAGTTTAGCCATAGTGATGTACAAAGTCCTGTTTTTGATAAAGATATTTATCAGTCCTTGATTGGTAGCTTATCTTATTTCAGTAATTGGTCATGGCCAGATATAGCATTCAGTATTAACCAATTAGCTAGGTTTAATGCTGAGGCAACTGAAAGGCGCTGGCAAGCTGCTAAGCATGTGTTAAGATATCTGAAACAAATGGTACATTATGAATTATATTTGGAGCCTACGGATGAGCTAAGTTTAACTGCATATGCTGATACAAGTTTCGCTACAGACGTAAATAAACGTTAATCTACATTGGGTACTGTAGTACTATAAGGAAAGTTGTGCGATTGGATGGAGGTCTATTCGACAGAAACATTTAAGTTTATCAACATTGGAGTTTGAATTATCATGTTTGTCTCTATTATGTACAGATTTAGTTTGTTATTAGCAACTATTGATTGACATGGGAATTGATGTAACAGATTCTATTGTTTTTTATGAAGACACCCAATCAGCAATACAGATGGCTTCCAATCTTACTGTAAAGACAAGATCAAAACACACAGATTTAAGATATTAAAATGTGAGACAATGTGTGCAAAGTAAAATTATTAAACTGGAGTACTACATGTCAGAGAATAATATTGCAAATCATTTTACAAAAACCCAAGGCTCTGTAAAGCATAAGGCTTGCTGTGAGGATTATGGACTTAAACTGTAAGGTTTTATATATTGTCCTACCCAAAGGGGAGAATGTTAGGAATTGATAGTCACTTAACAGTTAGGTTGGAAAAATATAAACCAAGATAGACATTTAATACTGTCTCTTTAAGGGAATGCAATAATTGTAATTGGGTGTGGTTCCTCAAATATCCATAAGATGGAGCCAGAAACCTGGTTTCCTCGCTGTTCCATTGTTGCTGTGAGTTGCTTGTTGCTAGATGTTCTGATGTTCACTGTTTGTGATTCCTGCATTTTTCCTTTTGACTGTTGCTGGTCGTCATTCTTCTTGGATTGCTGTGAGTCTATCTACTGAACTGTTTATGATACGGGACTTTGTTATTTGGATTATCCCTGGACTGAAAAATGACTGCTTTAACCGTGTATGACTTGGATTGTTTGTTGGACTTTGCTTAACCGTTTACTGGAAGTAAAATCTACATTTTACTATTCAGTGTATCTGTGTGCTGGTCGTGTGTTATTCAACATTACTCTCACTACACCTCCCTGTGTGCACTCATTCTCCTAACAGAGAATTACCTTAACAAAGGCCCTTTCCTTCCCCATAGACCACACCATTGATCTTTCTCCCTTATACTCTCCTCCCTGCATGCCCTCGGATGAAGAGGGAATGGTCCTGGTTCTTCCTCTGGCTGCCCAGCCAGCCTGTTCCCTTCTCCAGTTTCCTCCACAACTTCCAGAGACACACTTCCACTCCCTGTTGGCTGTTCCTCCTCTCCCTCAAAGTCAGAGTCCAACAGGGGCATGATAGAAACCCTATGGATACAAAACTTTTCTTCAGCTTGTCTGTGCAGCTGCCTGTGCAGCTTGTCTGTGCAGCTGGTAGGAAAAGAAAGAAGTGCTGACCAGGGTGTGAGTCATGTGAGTTGACATGTGATAAAGCAAATAAATTTTGGAGTAAGATTCATATTAAAATACAGAAAATTCTTAAAAGAAAAAGAAAAATGGAACCAGAAACTTTTCTTTGGGTTTAATGGAAGAGGACTTTGAGAAAAAACTTGGAACTTGGAACTTATATATACAGCAGAAAGACTATTATACACACAAAAATAGAAGGACATTTTGATTCCCACTATGGATGAATGGCTATAGAAGTTGATGAAGTTGGCAAAAATGGCTAAATCAACTATTTTGGTTAAAGGAAAGAATAGAAGTACTTGTATTTCCACATGGAGACTACTTGTGAGCTTGAAGTGGAAAAAATTGAAACATTGATTTTGAGTTTTATCAATGAGATTGATATGTTTTTATAGAAATGGCTAATTTATATTAATATGGGAAAACAAAAAGTTGTGTTTTGACGTTAATGCTTTATTTTATTGCAACAAAGGGAGATGGAAGACAATGTTTCTTCTTTTTTTCCCCCCAATTTCTCTCCCCCTTCCTCCCTACTGTGTTTTCTATTTACTTTTGTATTTCATCTTATGACCTAATAAAAAAATGTTAAACTGGAAAAAAACATGTGTTTATTATTTCAAGGAGGAAATTTTCTTATTTTGTTCCTTATTTTATTTAGTTTATTTTTAAGGTAGTGTTTTAAAAGATTGGGTTCAATATCAGTGTTTATCTGCAGCCCTGATTGTTAGGAATCTGTCCACCAATTAGTTGGGCTGGCAATATATAAGCCAAAAATGTATGTTTGTAGCATTAAGACAAAGTCCTGTGTTGATTTGTACTATATTCCGATTGGTTGGTTGTGTTGCAAATTTCCATAAGAGGGAGCTAGAGATCATAGCTTACTCTCTCTGACATTCTGTATCTCTGACATTCTGTTGCTATCTAAGGTTCTCTGTTGTGCTTATATTTTGATATCTTTGTTTACTGTAAATGACAAAGGCAACCGGTAAGAAGCCTTTGTAATTGGATATTCTTTGGACTGTTAAATGTATATGACCTGGACTATTTATTGAACTGTGCTATTTCTTAAAGTAAACTTTAACTCAATTAAGTGTATCTGTGTGTGGCTGGATAATTATTCATAACTATTCTCATAAATGTTTCCATGTGCATATCCTTGTTTCTCAAGGGTTATTCTGTACATATCATAACACTGATCATCTTCCTGAAGGACTGTCAAGGCCTATAAGAGAGCCAATACTTTTGGCAACCAGGGTTGAGGTAGGAGATGACAAGGCTCAGCCCGATATAAGGGACAAATGCGCCATTCATCTCAAGTCTCCAAGAGATCTAAGTTCAGCCCACCTTGAATTATGCTGACTCTTATTTACTGCCAAATTTGCATTCACTGCTAGTAGACCAGATTTTTCTGGAGATCATTGGCATACAATAACCCTATATTCATTTGGGATCACCTGATTTCCAGCATTTGACAGTTGATGACTTTAAAGATTACCAAGAGGCCACGTTGAGCTGGAATGGATGCACTGCCCTCATTCTGCTTCTTCCTAAGTTCATCTAAACGTGCAACCAATACCATTTCCACCCCACATCCAATCCTAAAATCTCACTGAAAGGAAGATTCATCCAGGGTCCACCAAAATAGTCCAGTATGATGTGGTCCAGCCATTGTTTCTTGATTAGGAGTCAAACTGGGTCCTCTTTCAGAGGTAGGGGAACAATCCTATCTCTCAAGGATGATTCATGCTGGCTTCATCTCAACTTTATTTATTTATTTAATTTATTTATTTTGTCAAGCATGTATTAGATAACAGGTATAAGTATAAACATGAGTAAAAATACATCAAATGGCTAGGAACAAAAAGGGGACAGTAGGACGGGGACAGTAGGCACGTTGGTGCACTTATACACACACCCTTTCAGACCTCTTAGGAAAGAAGTGAGGTCAACAGTAGACAGTCTAAAGTTTTTGGGGTTTGGGGAAGAAACCATAAAGTCTGGTAGAGTATTCCAGGCATTGACCACTCTGTTGCTGAAGTCGTATTTCCTGCAATCAAGTTTAATGCAATTTACCTTGAGAAGGGAGGGAGTGGGAGGAAGGAAGGAAGGAAGGGAGGGAGGAAGAAAGGAAGGAAGGAAGGAAGGAAGGAAGGAAGGAAGGAAGGAAGGAAGGAAGGAAAAGAATACCCATTCCTAAGAGGCCTGTAAGGGACGTGCAAGAGCACACCATCGTCCCTACCATCCTTTTCCCACCGTCCCCATTCATCCGCACCTACTTCCTGCATTCCCACTCATGCCTACACCTATACCCATTATCCTGTAAGTGATTGACAAATCAAATCAATAAAATAAAATAAATAAATGTTTGATAATTGGTCTAGCAAATGTTTTGTATACTCTAGTTAGTAGTGAAATATTAGCAAAAAAAAGCTACGATTATTTATTTTTTATTTATTTATTTTGATTTTTTCACTTACAAAACAATAGGTATAAGTATATTTATTCCACCAGATAAAGACTGAATGCACCAATTATCACATTAAACAAGAAGAAAACCTTCTACGTATGAATTCCACCTGTGCTTTCTCCCATTTTGTAAACAACAAACTAAAAGACTCAAGGTCCATCCCACCTCTGAAAGGACCTAATGGTAAAGACTACAATGAACACACCATTAAAGCCAACATCTTTAACATATTCTTTGGCTCAGTATGTGTAAACAGCAATGGATCATACCCAGTATTTCCTAGTTGAACCACAGACCACTACAATGATCTAATACATATCGATTTTATAGAAGATAATGTTGAAAAAGCACTACACAATCTAAAACCATCTCTATGGTTTTGGACCGGACAGAATACGTGTGTAAAAATCCTATCCACTGCCATAGCAGAACCTCTAAGCATAATCTTTGAAAAATCTTTCAGGACCAGCTCCTTGCGTAACCTATGGTCACAAGCCACAGTGATCCCCATCTTCAAAAAGGGAGACCCCAGCCTAGCTGAAAATTACAGACCAATCTCCTAATGCTGCATCACCTGTAAAGTCATGGAATCAATTACTAACCAATCCATTATCCTTCACTTAGAGACAAACAACCTACTCTCCAATAAACAATTTGGTTTCAGAAAAAAACTCTCCTGTAATCTGCAACTCTTACACTGCAAAAACATATGGACTACACAACTCGATCAGGGCAAAAAAATAGACACAATCTACATAGACTTCTGTGAAGCCTTTGATTCAGTGGTACACGACAAACTACTCCTAAAACTAAAATCTTACGGTATCTCTGGACAACTGCATAACTGGATAGAAGCATTCCTGTCAAACAGACAACAAATGGTCAAAATTGGGAGTGTCCTGTCAAGTTCTGCACCTGTCAATAGTGGTGTCCCCCAAGACAGTGTTCTAGGACCAACTCTATTCATACTCTACACAAATGACCTCTCTGTTCATATTAAGAGCAACTGCATTCTCTTCGCTGATGATGTAAAGCTGTTCAATACCATAGAGAATACTGCTACCCTTCAAAAAGACCTTGACTATGTATCAGAATGGTAAAACAAATGGCAACTTCAAATCTCAACAAATAAATGCTCTGTCCTACACATTGAAAAAAAAATCAGAAAATAAAATACAGGCTGAATAGTCAAGACCTTGTTGATGATTCAAACTCTGTCAAGGACCTTGGAGTTCTCATCTCTAATGATCTAAGTGCTAGAGCCCACTGTAACTACATAGCCAAGAGTTGTTAACCTAATCTTATGCAGCTTTTTCTCTGGTAATATTACACTAATAACTAGAGCATACAAAACATTTGCTAGACCAATACTCAAATACAGCTCATCAGTCTGGAACCCACATTAAATATCTGATATTGGCACAGTTGAGAAAGTCCAGAAATATTGCACAAGAAGAGTTCTCCACTCCTCTACTCATTGCAGAATACCTTATGCTACCAGACTCAAAATTCTAGACCTAGAAAATCTCGAACTATGCCGCCTTCAGTCCGATCTAAGTATAGTATATAAAATCATACATTGCAATGTCCTACCTATCAATGAATACTTCAGCTTCAACCATAACAACCAAGAGCAAACAATAGATACAAACTCAAGGTTAATAGCACCAAACTTGATTGCACGAAATATGACTTCAGCAATAGAGTGGTCAATGTCTGGAATAGTCTACGTGACTCTGTGGTTTCTTCCCCAAACCCCCAAAACTTTAACCTTAGACTATCTACTATTGACCTCACCCCTTTCCTAAGAGGCCTGTAGGGGGCGGGCATAAGTGCACCAACATGCCTACCATCCCTTTCCTATTGTTTCTTTTAATTTTTCTTATAAGTATCTATCTCATGTATTCAAAACTATGTTTTTACTGATACCTATTATCTTGTAAGCAATTGACAAAAATAAACAAATAAACAAAAACAAACAAACAAATAAATAAATAAAATTGTCTCCTCTCCTCTTCTCTCCTTCTTCTATTCTATTCTATTCTATTCTATTCTATTCTATTCTATTCTATTCTATTCTATTCTATTCTATTCTATTCTATCAATTGTTTCATCAGGAAATTTCTCCTTAGTTCTAGTTGGATCACTCCTTGATAAGGTTCAATCCATTACTTCTCCTCCTGCCTTCAGGTGCTTTAGAGAAGAGGTTGACAGACTTTTCTCTGTGACAGCCCATCAAATATTGGTTCATGGAGGTCAAATTCACAACTTCAGCATGACTCCATCTGCTCTGGACATGACAAGAAACACAAGAATGTTTTTTTTTTCCAATTGGGTGTATGAGAAGCTATTGCTACAAGGACAGAAACTTGCTTTTCCTTGCAATCATCAGAAGTACAGTAATTGTTAGTGTATCCCCTGTAGATTTCTAGATACAAAAACTTCCAAGCTATAAAAACATGTCTGAGTTCTCCAGATGGGGGTAAAAGATGAGACCTTAGCCTGTCTTGCAAAAAGCTCACTCCTGGGTTTGAAGAGACTCACATGTCTTTGTTTCCTTTATAATCACAGCCCAAACACAGGTAAGAGGAAGCATCTTTGCTGTAAATTTGTTCTGTGGCCATCCAGGTGGTATAGGTGGTGTCTGATCTGCTAAAGCTCTAGTGAAATTTCAAGTTCAACCTTCAAATCAGTTTCTACCTAAACTTTTATTTCTGTCCGAGGAGGGAAGTTGACAAGAATGACCAGGTAGGAATGATGCTATGGTTGATGCTGATGCTCTTCTGGCTCCTGGCTCCAACTACAGCAAAGAGGCTACAAACCATGTGTGTGTTCAGGGATTATATCCCATTAGAGGAATGCTACTATAGGCCTGGTGATCATATTATTGGTGGAAATTTGCCTTTGGGAGCTAGTTTAAATTCTACTGTCCCACATTTTAATACATCAAATCTTCTTTTAGTTAATAGGTAAGTTTCAGCTGGACCTCTTTCAAAAATACTTCTTCTAGTATTCTGCACTGTCTTAGTGTAATATACATCTTCTCCTTTTCTCAGTAAAATAGCAAGCTCCTAAAATAAGCCGCAATTCTGAACTTCTGAAAGCTAGGTACTTCAAAAGGAATTCTTTATTGAAAGGAGTAATCCAGATACTAGCCAAAGCAGAGTCTAAGATACCCCCAGGCATACAGGAAGAGATAAATGAATGTGGATTTAGTCAACCAAAGAAACAACATGTTAATCCCCCTCCCCCTTTTCTGGGAACGTATCTTAGAAAAGTTTTTCAGGAAGTTCCTCTCAGAGCTGGAATTTTTCTGGTCACTTCTCCTCTTGCTATCTCTCCAAGAGGTGACAAGGTTCCAGGCATCTGGCTGCAGTCATATATCGTGTGCAAGTTATACAGATTCAATACAAGGCTTAAGATATTCAGGTTACATCAAAAGGGTTACTTGTACCAACTCTCCCCACCCTTCTTCTTCCATTATAGAATGGCAGCATTCAGGTTTAGCTGAGAAAGATCCTTAAAAAAACCCAACCCCAATTTGGATGTTGCTGCACCAAACCAAACACTGAAGCAAACTCTACAAGCAAACAACCTTAACTGTAATATTCCCTGTATTTTTCGCACTATAGACTCATCCCCAGTAACTACCAGCAGATCCTTGCATTGATGTTTGCTGTCTCCCAGGTCAATAAGGATTTTCTTCTACTCCCCAACATCACCCTTGGCTTCCACATCTATGGCCATTTCCAGAGGGAGATAGTTATTTCCTTAAACAGCCTCTCCATGCTCTCCTCACAAGGCCAAGTGGTTCCAGGTTACAAATGTGGCTGGAAGGGCACTCTGTTCTCCATCATTGGTGGCCTCAATCCCAAATCCTCAAGGCAGATGGATTCCATCTTCAGCATCTTTAAGATCTCACAGGTATGGGATACAGTATGGAGTAGACAGAGATCAGAAGGTTACTCAAAAGCAGAGAGGAAGGGGTTGGGGAGGCACATCATGAGCATGTGACTCTTAGTTAATTCTTTATTAAAAAGTGGCCATCATTTTAGTGCCATTTATTCTCTGAATCCGATTGTTAGTTTTTTTCTCTTGTCTTCCAACATACCTCAACCAATAAAAATGTGTAACTGGTGATTCCTAAAGTGAATGTCAACTTTTACTTTCTTTTTGAAAAAAAAAAATCATTTTCTCCAGCTTGGTGTTGGCTTTGAGTTCTCTCAGGGAGAGAGAAGAGTTTATCCTTCCTTCTTCCGGATTAATCCTAAAGAATCTTCTCAATATGTGGGTTTAGTCCAGCTGCTCCTGCATTTCCGGTGGAACTGGGTTGGGCTTATGGCCCCTGAAGATGAGAGGGGAGAACATTTCATCTCAACTCTGACCCCAATGCTCCAGGAGAAGGAGATCTGCCTGGCTTTCTCTGAAAGGTTGAAATCACATGATTTTGAGATTATAGTGAAAACATTACTTCTCAGTTTCAAGACTTGGTCAAAAATTGAAGTGATTCTTCTTTTTGGAGACTATGATTGTAGTTTAAGTGTACAGACAATTTTGTTTCTCCATGTAAAATCAAGCAAGACAACATTTCAGAATGTTTGGATCTTAACCTCCCATTGGAAACTTAGTGTGGAGGAATCTGAATACTCATTGTTATTTGTAAAGTCTTTCCATGGAGTCTTGCATTTCAGAGACCACACCGGGGATGTCTCAGAATTCAATCATTTTGTTCTGTCTTTAGACCCTTTGAACCCACAAGGAGATTTCTTTCTCCCTCTATGGTGGGAAAGGGTTTTTCACTGCAAGATCCAAAAATCAGGAGAGATCCCTCCAAAGGGGGAAAAACAATGTACAGGAAAGGAGAATGTGCAGAATCTGCCCAATTACATTTTTGAAACAAGAATGACAGGTGAAAGTTACCATATCTACAATGCCATTTATGCTGTGGCACATGCATTACATGCAATGTTTGGATCCAGAGCCCGACCAACCGTGATGAGGTTTGCAAAGAGGACCCCAAATATCCAATCATGGCAGGTAATTTCTGTGGTTTCTCAGAGAGGAAGACTCCCATATGTTACTGAATCAGTTACTGATTCAATATCCGCATGTTATAATATCAATGCATATTAAAAGCAATTATTAGAAAAATATGAGTTAAGAATAATGTTTTGTTGGAAGAGGTTAGAGAGAGGGGAAAAGAGAAGTGAAGGTTCATTAAAATGTTTAAAAGTATGTCTAGCTAATGTTTGAAATGTAGTCAAAAGATGGGCTTATTTTATCATGTGTGGTGGCCTTGTGATAAAATAAAAAAAATTCTGGGCAAAAATACACAGATGGCTCAAAAAGATAATAGGGAAACATGTAGATTTTATAGCTGAACTATTTTTATTAGGGATGATACCAGAAAAATTTGATCAGAAAAGTATGTATTTAGTATCACATGTCTTAACAGCAGTGAGGATTATTTTTGTACAACATTGGAAAGATGAAGAAAGACCGCAAGAGGAAGAGATAGTTAAGAAGATACTAGACTCTGCAGGAATGGATAGACTTACATTTAAAATTAAACAGAAAGAAGACACAGAATATGATCAGACATGGAACTTATTTTACCAGTGGTTGGAGAGTAAGAATGGAATCTATATTGTTAAGCAAATTAAATACCCAGAAAACACATTTATTAAGCACTATGAAATGTAATTAATAGAAAATTAATAAAAGTTATTACAAAAATAAGAAGAAAGAAGAAAGACCTTCATAAAGTCCTGAAAGGCTTCAATGTTTACCTGGGTTTCAGGAGGTAACCATGACAGGGAGTAGAAGTCAACTGAGACCACAACAACAATCTGTCTATGTTTGAGAAAGAAGCTTCAAGAAGTCAGAAGAAATCCTAGTTGGCATATTTGCAGAACAACCTCCATTTCCCTCAGCATGTAACCTGAATCCAACTTGTAGAAAGACACTCAATTCATTTTAATCCTGGTTTATGTTTCTATAGTTTAACATCCTACGTGACCCTTCCCCCCATTTGTTCAGCTTTATGCTTATTGCACTGCTCAGCTTGTGTGAATGCAGCCACCTGAGCACATAAAGAAGGACTCAAAATAGTCTTAATGGGTTGTTTGTCTCAAACCCATCAGACTTTTCTGCATTACTGGATAAACATTGAACTTCTCTGAACAGTGAAGAGACAAATCAGGGCAAGCACTTCCTTTTCCTTGACTCCATTTCATCAAACATGGTTCCTGCATTGTGCTCTGTTCGATTCTCAGATAGAAAAAATCAAAGGAATTGTACTCTGTTGCCATACAAATAATTTAATCGTTGCTACAGTGAATTTATCAGTTACAAGACCTTGGGATAAAGTAAATATTTAAAACTACATGTAATCAAATATCTCAGGAGGAAAAGCACATGATTAATTTTGTAATGTGGCACTGAAATTTTTCATATGTGCTTATTCTGACAAAGCTTTATTTAAAGAAACCATGATACAAAGGACCAATGATAAAGATTTTTTTTTGTAGTTTCAGAGTAAATACTTGGTGTTACTCCAGATTCTGCAATTCTCCACCAAGAGAATCCTCTAGCTTTTCAGACATAAATTCATCTTCTCAAAATTGTCACCATGTTCTGATAGAAGCCATAACCGTAGCTCTAACCAAATACTCCTATTTCTAAAGATCACATTTATTTCAGATTCTTCCCTATTTGGGCAATGTGCAGTTCAACAACAGTGCTGGAGATGAAGTCTCCTTCTCAGAAGATGGACTGGGATCTGCTCGTTATGACCTTCTCAATTGGCTTTTCCTACCCAATCAATCTTTTGTCCCCATGAAAGTTGGGCAAGTGAATCCTGAGGCTCCCCCAGGCCAGGATTTCACCATTAAGTCTGATGGAATTGTCTGGGCCACAAAGGTGAGCTGCAAGGAAATGTTGTAAATTCTGGGAAAGATTCATTCTCTTCCTGAAATGCAGAACATCCTTCTAACTCAATTGAGTCAGAAATCATGGCAGTCATTTCGTGACAAATCTGCTTTTCATGTAACACATTTGAGGTCTGATTTGTGTCATTCCACAAAGGGAACAATTTCTGTTTGAAATGCAGAATGCAATTACAGCAAAAAACAGTGATTTCCATGGACCATTTCTGCTCAGTTGCATCCTCATAGTTCTTTCTTTTAGAAATGCTGTGTTTCAGTAACAAGCCTTCCTTTGCAGGATGAAACCCCAGTTCCAATCTCCAGCATCTGTTGGTCGATTGGGAGTTTCACTGGCCTGCATCGCCTAGCAGCTGTTCCTGGTTTTTGATAGACAATGGTGAACAATTTGTTTAGAAGAGATTCTGGGGCATAGAAATAGGAATGTGGGAACCAATTAAATAATTCATTGGTATTTCTCTTTCAGACCATCCCCTTTGCCAGGTGTGGCAGGAAGAGGTGCCAGGCAGGAGAAAGGAGAAGAGTTCCTGAGGGCAAGCAAGTTTGCTGCTACCAGTGTGACGCTTGTCCAGAAGGGACCTTTTCTAATCAGACAGGTAGACCAGACTTTAAACCTTAACCCTCCAGAATCAAAGGAAGACATTCATTAAATCAATCTATTTTTGTTCTTGTTGTCATTTGTGATGAGATTGATGTCCATTCATACTGCCCTACCACAGAGGACACTTTTCCTAATCCTCAGCAATTGCTATTAGGATAGATTGAGGGCAGAATTTGTGAATCCCCAACATGCATTTCCACTCTAACATCCAATTGGGAAAACCAACTTCCAATGTTTTCCTGAGGTAGTGTGGTGTGTGATCCAAAGGTTTAATTTTTATCATTTAGTGCATGCTTCTTCCATCAGCTCTATCAACCTCTGAGGAAATAGACCTGCCAGAGCAAAAGGAGATCCATCTATCTATACTGCTTTGATAGAGGAGGATCAAAAAAGTCTGATTGAACAAATTTGAAGTACAAAGCAGAGAGGTTAAGGCAGGGATATTATACACAGAATTAAAATAGCAGCATTCCTGGATAACAGATCTGGCATTCTTCTGTTGGTTCCAATATAAAGTGAGAGATAAAAGAGGCAATAATCTCAACCTGAAAGCCTCATTACCCATGGAAGTGCACATTGAATGGATAGCTGGAATTGAACAAATCCTCATCACTGGTTAATCAGTATCATCATAAATGAAGGATATGCTCTTTTAGATGCCCCATAAATTGCACAGTGGGTTCTTTATTTATCCCTTTGTAGGTAAGTCAATAGCAGAAAGGAAATATGCATATCAAAAGACAAAGGATTTTGATTTCAGATGCAGTTCATTGTGAATCCTGCCCAGAAGACCAATTTCCCAACAAGGACAAGGATCAATGCATTGCCAAGAAGATCCACTTCCTTGCTTACCAAGACACCCTGGGATACATATTAGTTTTTCTTGCTCTTTTTCTATCTGGGATCACTTCTGCAGTCCTGCTGATTTTCTATAAACATCATGACACACCGATTGTCAAAGCCAACAACCGAGGTCTCAGCTACATCCTCCTAGTCTCCCTTCTGCTCTGCTTCCTCTGCTCTTTCCTCTTCATTGGTCAACCAGGGAAGCTCACCTGTCTCTTCCAACAATCTGCCTTTGCCATTCTCTTTTCTCTTGCAGTTTCCTCTGTGTTGGCAAAGACTGTCATGGTGGTTCTGGCCTTCATGGCCACCAAGCCAGGGAACAAGACAAGGAAACTCTTAGGAAAACCACTGTCCAACTCCATTATCATAGCCTGTCCCCTGGTCCAAGCCCTTCTTTGTGCCACTTGGCTGGGAACCTCTCCCCCATTTCTTAACTTGGACTTCCACTCCTTGTTTGGAGAGATCATCTTGGAATGTAAGCAAGGCTCAACTGTAATGTTTTATGGTGTCCTCTCTTACCTAGGACTTTTGGCTCTTGTCAGTTTCACAGTGGCATTTCTAGCTAGGAAATTGCCTGATAGTTTTAATGAGGCCAAGTTCATTACTTTTAGCATGCTGGTCTTTTGCAGTGTTTGGATCACCTTCCTCCCTACCTACCTGAGCACCAAAGGGAAGTCCATGGTGGTAGTGGAGATCTTCTCCATCTTGGCCTCTGGGGCTGGTCTCTTGGTTTGTATCTTTCTTCCCAAATGCTATGTAATAATACTGAGGCCCCATCTTAATTGTAAAGAAAATATAGTAAGAAACAAGAATTTCTAATTAATGCTAGGATTAGCCTCATTTGTATTCATCTTTGTGGCATATTTAAAATGTGATAATATTTCTAATAAATGATGTCGTGAAGGAGGAATTTGTCCATGAAAGAATTCCTTATCAAGTTCTGCAACTGCTTACAATATTCCTGTGATCAGTCTTTTGTTTTTCATATTTTCAAAGTGTACTTAATGAGGTCCAATGCCCTGTATGTATGGAAAACTTGTTATTAAAGATGTGTTTCTTATTTCAGATATTTCTAAGTTTATATGGCAAAGGAAAAAACCAAGAATTACATACAAACTAGGACAAGATGCTAAGGAAAAGCGGGGTGGGTGGGTTTATCAGACCTGAAATTGTATTTTGAGCCATATTGTCTGGCCTGGTTAAAAGAGTGGGTGAACCTCCAGAATAAGAGACTACCTGAATTAGAGTGCCACGAATTAAGGTTTGGATGGCACAGCTATTTATGGTATGAATACAGTTAAGCTTGATTTTAATAATCACTTTGCTAGACGTGCAATACTAAGAGTTTGGAATAAATATAAAAGAAGGTTTTATACAAAGTTGCCTCTTTGGATGTCCCCACCCACTCAAGAAGCTTTTTTTTTTTTTTTAAAGAATTGGTAGTGAAGCCAGACAGATGGACATACGGTAACATATTATCTTTCAACTCTGGTGAAGTTATATTAAAGTTGAGGGAAGAATTTGAATTAGACAGTTATGCTTGGCATTGCTTTGCATATCAACAACTGAAAGAATGATTTAAATTGGATAAAAAAGAGTTGTGGGTTTGATTTTGCTAAAAATGAATTGGAAATCTTACTGCATGGTAGTGATGATGGGTTTTCTGCTAAAATAAAGCAAGATCATACACACATGTGAAAGTAAATCAGGAACCCTGTAACTGTGGAGTCTGTCTGGCAAGAACAAAGAATTCTTATCCACAGGAAATATGCATGTGTAAATCTTGTAACAATCCTGGCTAATTAGAAAGCTGATAAAAGTAACATGAGTTAGACAACTGGCAGACCTCAGCTAATAGTTAGGAATAGAGATGGCCTGCAGCAAATCAAATGTGTATTAGATAACTCCTAGGCCAGTCATTAGCTAAGACTTGGGAATAGGGACAGCTAGAGACCAATGGAACAAATTGTAGAATTATTACTAAAATGTTTATTAGATGATATTTCTTATTATCTCGCTTTATGCCACCTTCTCCTTTAGTGAAAATGTATAAAAGTTACTCTATCCTTTGTTCTTGGCTCTTGGCATTTTGACCAGGAGCCCTTTTCCTTGAATAAAAAGCAATCCAATAAAAATCAATCAGAAAACCTGCACCTCCTGTCTCGCGTCCATCATTGGCTTCAGCCCCAAATTGGGGAGAACAGGGTCAATGTTGCTAAGATTTATAAAATGTTATTGAAATTGAATTTGGAAAGTGAACATGTAAAACATTGTGTGATTCAGTGAACAAGGAATTTTCGATATAATGTGATGCTTGAACAATGGAAAATTATTTGGTTGAAAGGTTTTATATTTACACTAAACTATAATTGAAAAGAAAAAATTTATAAAATAATGTATCGCTGGTATTTAACACCGGATAAATTATCTAGAGTGTATACGGGTATTACAAATGAATTTTGGAAGTGTCAAAGAAAGAAGGAAATTTTTACCATTTATGGTGGACATGTGATAAAGCAAATAAATTTTGGAGTAAGATATTATAATATAGAAAATTCTTAAAACAAAAATAAAAATGAAACCAGAAACTTTTCTTTTGGGTTTGGAAACTTGGAGAAAAAATTTGGAACTTTTATCTTATATATGTTGACACACAAAAATGGAAGGACACTTTGATTCCCATTTTATGAATGGCTATAGAAGCTGATGAAGTTGGGCGAAATGGCTAAATTGACTATTTTGGTTAAAGCAGAGAATATAAGTACTTGGTTTGCACATGCAGACCGCTTGTGAACTTTGTGCTTAAAGTGGAAAAAAATGAACAGTTGATTTTGGGTTTTACCGATTAGGCTGACGTTTTTCAAGAAATAGCTAGTTTATATTATTATAAGAAAACAAATAGTTGTAGTTTAATGTTAATGCTTTTTTTTACTGCAACAGGGAGTTGGAAGTCATTGTTTCTTCTTTTCTTTTCTCCAATTTCTCCTCACTTTCCTCTCCCCCTTCCCCCCTTCTACTGTTTCTTCCTATTTACTTTTGTGTTTTATCTTATAACCTAGTAAAAAATGTTAAACTGAAAAAAAGGTGTGTTTATTATTTCAAGGAGGGAATTTTCTTATTTTGTTCCTTATTTTATTTAGTTTATTTTTAAGGTATTGTTTTAAAGGATTGGGTTCGATATCAGTGTTTCTATACATATACAATGTATTTGTATATGTATAGAAACTTGAGGTTTTATAAAATTTCTTTTTTTTGAAATAGCCATTTTTAAATCCTCCCACCCATCAAGATCTGCAGTGCTGCCTCATCAATGTGAGGCTCAGAGTTTCCCTCAGAGGAATGAATGGGAATGCATAGGAGGTGCACACCTAGGAGGTGGAGAGAGCATGGAAGCCAATGGTGTCTTGCAGGAGCTGCAACCCAATGGAACCCACTGGGTCTCTGTAGCCCATGCTGTGCAGGTGGGTCCAAGCACTGGGACTGCCAGGTCGTCCCTCCAAGCAGCAGGCAGAGATAGAGGCATGGGAGTGAGGCAGGTGATCAGGCCTGCTGAATGCACCAGGTGGCCGCCCACTCACCTTCCCACTCTGTCCCACCATCTACTTTTTCTTGCCCATGGCCATCTCAGCTGGGACAGGGCAAATGGTTGTGTGGCCCCTTGCAGGCCAAATTTCATGCCACCCTCCATGCATCTGCTTCCACTTGTTACTGTTGCTGCCACCACAGGGCTCAGCCAGTGCTGTCCAAACCTCTTCCTCCAGCTCCATCAGACACGTGGGATGAGCCTCCCACCCACTGCCCCAACCGCAATGGCCCCACTTTATGGGAAAGGCAGGGAGACCCATCCCCAGGAGGCAGCCAGGACTCCCATCCCTACTCTGCCTCGCCTGAGTCCAGCTGCAGAGCTGACCCACGTGCCCTACACCATCGTACCTTGGAACCCCACAGCCAGGCCACCCCCACCTCACCTCCTGCCTCATCTTCTAGCAAAGGCACCAACAGTAGCAGCCCCTCCAGCAGGAGCCCTGCTGTCCCCCAACCCTCCCCCCAACCCAGGATGCCCAGACTGGGCAAGGAGAGTGACCCAGCAGCAGCAGCCAGGAGGAGGAAGAGGAGGCAAGTGGACCCAGGCATCCCCTCAGGGAAGTGGAGTTGGGCTGTGGAGTCTGTTGATACCCTGTGTGGCCTGAGAAGGTCAATGAGGCTCCTCCAGTGGATCAGCAGGTCCCATCCCACAACATGAGGGACCACATCCACCCTGGCCATGCTCACCCAGACACCCATGCTCCCCCTGCCCCCCCTGTGGGCAACAACAATCCTCATCTGGCCCTCAATGAAATGGAGTTTGACAGCCCTGCTTTAGCTCTTGTTGAGTCAGATTCATACCTCATGTTCCTTCAGCAGAGCTGAAAAGTCTTGCATCCCATCCAAGGCCTCAGTAGTTTTCCTATTCCAGGAAGTGGCTGAGGCCTCAGAAGAACCATGCAGCATAGCCTGGGCTATAATCCCCAGTTCCCTTTGGAACCACATCAGTCACTAAGAGTGGACTGGCCTTCCTGAGTTGAGGGGCAGCATAGAAGTCACCAGGCCAGATCTGGCCAGGACTAAAGGGACCAGGGTAGCTCGTCCTCAGATCACGTTGGAAGTGGTTTGTTTTGAGTTGAGCCAAGTAGGATGGAGGCCATGTTGAAATGCCTCTAAGGCCTGTGCCAGGGATGGCAAATGGACATTGCTCAAGAGCATACGTCTGGAGAACCCCAGAGTCAACTATGAAATGCCCTCCAGAAGCTCAGCCACGGAGGTTGTCATGCATCAAGAAAGTTTGTTCATTTGTTTGTGTGTTTATTTATTTATTGGTTAAACATGTAGAAGATAACAAGTATAAGTGTGAACATAACCAAGAACAAAGGAAATAAATACAGATAAATGGGGACAGTAAGACAGGAACAGTAGGTACGCTACTGCGTTTATGCATGCCCTCTTTAAGGACCTCTTAGGAATACTGATGCAGTACAATAGAAACGATCCCAACTGGTCCTGTGAATGAATCTTCAAAAAAGAATTTCAGACCTGGCAATTTGGGGAGCAGCACCACAAATGTCCAAAAGAAACACCCAGATGACAATTCCTACCCTTCAGCTGCAGCAACAGAAATTTGCAAGTCCTACAAAAAAAATTGCAGTTAATATCCTGAGATTCTTCCTCAAATTCCATTTCTGCCTTGTGCTACCATTCCAAAATAGCATTCATGTTATCTGACCAAACTAGGGCATAAGCCAAAATCAATCTTGTGTGCAGGGGTTATTTCCATGCAGGTCAACTACACAACTTCCACCATGACTCCATCTGCTCTGTGAATTAGAAGAAGAGACACAAACATGTTTTCCATTCTGTTGCATGAAGAGAAGCTGTTGCCAAGGGGATAGGACAGTGGCTTTTCCCTGCAATTATCAGAACAACAGGCATTCTTCATGTATTCCCTGTGGATTTCTAGACACAAAGATCTTCCAGGATAAAACTTACTTTAAAATATACACCTGAGTTCACCAACTGGTGGACAGAATATGACACCTTAGTCTGTCTTGAAAAGAGCTCCCTCCTGGGTTTGAAGAGACTCATATGCCTTTGTTTCCTCTATGGTCATCGTCCAAACAGAGGTAAAGAGGAAGCATGGTTGCTATAAATTTGCCCTGGGGACATCCAGGTGGCACAGGTGGTGTCTGATCTGCTAAAGTTCCAGTGAGATTTCAGGAGCAACCTTCAAATTAGTTTATGCATAAACCTTGGCTTTTATTTTAGGAGGGAAGGTGATAAGAATGACCAGGCTGGAGTCATGCTACTGTTGATGCTGTTGCTCTTCTGGCTCCTGGATCCAACTACAGCAAAGAGGCTCCAAACCATTTGTGTGTTCAGGGATTATGTCCACTTAAGGAAAAACAATTATAGGCCTGGTGATCTCATTATTGGTGGGAATTTTCCCCTGGGAACCATTGTAAAGTCTCCTGTCCTAGACCTTAATACATTGATTCATCATCTACATAATACATAAATTTCAGCTGGAGGGGAAACATGCAGTTTTTTTTTTTGTTTCAAAATCAGGGACTTTTTTCAGAAATGCTTCTTTTAGTATTTGCACTGTCCCGGTGTAGTACACATTTTGTGCTTTTCTCAATAAATTAGCAAGCTGTTAAAATGGGCTGGAATTCTCAAAATCTTCATCAGGAAGATGATGCTCCCCAACATCACCCTTGGCTTCCACATCTAGGGCCATTTCCAGAGGGAGATATATATTTTCTTAAACAGCTTCTCCATGCTTACCTCACGAGGCCAAGTATTTCCAGGTTACAAATGTGATGTTCAGGATACTCTGCTCTCCATCATTGGTGGTCTCAGTGCCAAGTCCTCAAGGCAGATGGCCTCCATCTTCAGCATCTTTAAGGTCCCACAGGCAAGAGAACTTTCTTGGATATCGTATGGAGTGGACAAAGATCAAAAGCACACAGAAAAGCCAAAGATGAACCTAAAAGTAGTTTTTTTGTTGGGGTGGGGGATATAATGAGCTTGTGATTCTTATTTTATTCTTTATTAAAGGATAACCATCATTTTAGTGCCATTTATTCTCTATATTGGGTTGTTCGTTTCTTCTCTTTTCTTCCGATGTATCTCAACCAATAAAAATGGCTTAAAAGGGAAGAAGATTAATCCTGATTAATCCTGACTGCGAGGGCCGTCAACCACACAGTGGTAACCACTAAAGTCAACATAAAGCTTTTACTTTGTCTTTGAAAAAAGAATCTCTTTTTCTACAGCTCGGTGTTGGGTTTGAGTTTTCTCAGGGAAAGAGAACAGTTTATCCTTCCTTCTTCCAGATTAATCCCAAGGAATATACTCAGTATGTGGGTTTAGTCCAGCTGCTCCTGTATTTCCAGTGGAACTGGCTTGGGCTTTTGGCCCCTGAAGATGACAGGGGAGAACGTTTCACTTCAACTCTCACTCCAATGCTCAAGGAGAAGGAAATCTGCCTGGCCTTCACTCTAATGCTGGAATTGGATAATTTTGAAATCACTCAGAACAAGTTTATTTTCAATGTCCTTACCTAGTCTAAGGCAGAATTGTTTATCATGTTCGCAAACTCAACTGTTATTAGCACTGTAATATGGGTGGTACATTTTTTTGAAAAATTCAAAACATTATCCTTTAGAAAAGCTTGTATCTTCACTTCCCATTGGAAACTTGGTGTGGAGGAATCTGAATACACATTGCCATATATAAAACTTTTACATGGGGTCTTGCATTTTAGGGACCACTCCGGGGATGTCTCAAAATTCAGCCACTTCCTCCTTTCTTTTGACCCCTTGAACCCTCAAGGAGACGTCTTTCTCCTTCCATGGTGGGAATATGTCTTTGGCTGCAAGATCCATAAATCAGGAAGGATCCCTCCAAAGGGAGAAAAACAATGTACAGGAAAGGAGAATGTGCAGAATCTGCCCAATTACATTTTTGAAAGGAGCATGAAAGGAGAAAGTTACAGAATCTACAATGCTGTTTATGCTCTGGCACATGCTTTGCATGCAATGTATGGATCCAGAGTTCGACCGAGCATCATGAGGCTTGGAAAGAGGACCTCAAATGTCCAGTCATGGCAGGTAATTTCTGAGGCTTTTGACTCAGTCCACAGATGCTTAGAACGGAAATTCCCCATATGAATTTTTTCACTTCCTGATTAAATGCCTGCAAACTCCCATACCAATTCATCTGAGACCCCATCTGAAATGCTTCCTTAAACATGGCCAAGTAGATCAAATATTGTCCCTGCATTCTTCAGCCTTTCGCAACAAGCTAGAGAAAATCAGTGGAATTTTCGATGGCTCTGATAGAAATTATTTATTTATTTCAAACATTCATTTATCAATTAACAAGATCTTGGGCCAAAGGAACTATTGGAAAGTATCACAAGTATTACAAGAGGAAAAGCCTAAAATTAAATTTAGATTGTGGAATTCAAATTCTTGTATTTTGATCAAATTGGAGTTGGAAAGCATGTCCAGCGATAAAGGGGAAACTTTTAGTTTCAGAGTTAAATACACCTGATTCCTCAGTTCACCACTAGGAGATGA